>NW_024469055.1:0-73766 GCF_003184825.1 Aspergillus fijiensis CBS 313.89 | reverse complement strand
TTTATTTATTTTATTTATTTTATTTATTTTATTTATTTTATTTATTTTATTTATTTTATTTATTTTATTTATTTTATCTATTTTATTTATTTTATCTGATTATTTTTCTGACTATCTTATATATAATTTATAATTTTTTTAATTATTTATTTATTTTTAATTATATTTATAGTTTTTTAAACTATATCCTATTTATAAATCTAAGAATAATCTAATCTAGTAGCTAATAAAGAATCCAGAGAATTAGTTATAAAGAATTATCTAGCTAGAACTATTATTTCTACTACCCAGCCAGACTAAGAACTAGACGCCAGCCTGCTTCTTGATACTTATATATTTATTAACTAGTTTTATTTTTTAGTATAAAAATATATTCTGTATTTAATATCAGTCTGTTTATATTTATTAATAAAAAACTAGTTTTAGACTAGTACTAATCTTTATTATCTTATATAAAAATTAATAAATTAAAAAATAAAAAGTTAAAGATATTTTTAATTTTATATAAAATTATAAAAAATATAGTTATTCTTAACTAATATATATATTATAAAATAGATTAAATATTTAGATTTAATTATTAAATTAATTTAATATTTTAAGAATATTTATTAAATAATTAAGAATTTTTACTATTATTATTCTAATAAATTATAATCTATATTTTAATAAAGCTTAGTTCTAAAAAGAAAATATATTATTATAATATAAATTTAATATATTTATTTCATTTATATTATCTGTTTTATTTATTCTATCTATTTAATCTATTTAATTTATTTTATTTTAATAATCTAACTGTTTTTTTTAATATTTTATATATAATCTATAATCTTTTTAATTATTTATTTATTTTTAATTTTATTTATAGCTCTTCAAGCTATATTTTATTTATAAATCTAAAAATAATCTAGTCTAGTAGCTAGTAAAGAATCTAGAAAACTAGTTATAAAAACTTGTTTAGTTAGAGCTGTTATTCCTACTATCCAGCCAGATTAAGAAACAGACGCCAGCCCGCACCTTAATAATATCAGCTAGTTGAACTTATTTTTTAATTTTAATATAGCTTTAAAAATATTAATATTAAATAAATCTTTTAATAATATTATAATATAATATATAACCACGCCGCTCGCGTAATAAAAATATATATTTAATTAATTTAATAAATTAGTAAATATTATATTTAACTATTAAGTTAATTAGAATATTTTAAAGACTTTTTTATCTCTTTAAATATATAAAATATTAAATAAAGATATAAAAAACTGTTAATATTATAAATATCGATATATATAAAAAGATTCTTAATAAAAATAATAAAAAAGAATAAATTTAACAAGAAATATAACTACAAGAACTTATAATCTGTAAGAAAAAATATATATATATTAATTAAAAGAACTACAGCTATATGACTGTTTTTCTAAGAGGTAGTGAGATCCGAGATCACATGACCCCAGATATCTGTTATAACAATAAGACTAGTTGTTAGATCTTTCAACATTATACAAGTCATTCGCTCATGGTTACAAGTCATTCCAGTTATCCCTTGCATATACTTGAATTCTTGTGGGTGTGACTGCTGATGATTTAGGATCTGACGCCCGCTACCAACACTCCTACAAACTCGACGCATCGAATCGGCCCATGAACATCAGACCTCGGCTCGGACAATGCAGTCTGACTAGAATCAATTCATTCCGATTTAGACCTTGGATTCTGCTGGTCTTGGCTGCAGCATGATATATTACGCCAAGACCTACGACTGATTGTGAGGGAGCAGGGAGCACGCGTCATGCTACGCCGTGTGTAAGCTAGACTATTGGCTACCAACTCCTGATGCATAGATTGTGGCGTCTCGTCCATTCTCGCAGCACGATCTCAATCCGTGAGCAGATTGTACGAGGAAGATCATTCCAAATCTGGCCAAAGCGGCGTAACGACATTCCCTGTGATTCCAGCCGTAACAACATTAGACAGGCTTAATGTGCCGGCAGAAGTTCGGCTGCGGCTAGACCCATGGTCAAGGTCCTCCGACTCGTCATCAGCGATTCTGCACCAACTTTCGCCAAGAACTAAGCTTGTTGTCCGCGCCGAAGTCTGACGGCAAGTCTGATGACCCCAAAGGTGGTTAAACTTCTTCTCAATCTCAAGCTTCTCCCCAAGTGGAACCCTACTCTGCACGGCACATGCGGAGACTAAACCTCTTGCAGATAAGTGCCTCCATCCGCGCCGTCTTGGCAATTTTCGGAGCGGGGCGGGATCCCTCGGAGCCAACGGGATCTGAACTATGTATTCCGTAGTACCAACCTGCTTGCGATCATGCTTCAGCTGGTTCCTGGCCATCCTTCTTCACCACCAGATAGCTTGGTCAGCCATGATCCGCAGGAACTGCTCTATATATTCAGCCAAATATCCCACCGAAATTTGACAGACAGACACGCAGAACATCTCTGATCATGTTTCCCTCTCTTTTCCTCGCCCTCGTGGGCATCTCTGCTCCCTTGGCTGCTGCAAAGACCAACACACCAGGCTTAGAGCTGGTCTACTCGCTTGAGCGCGCCACCCAGGGCATCAGTATCTCCGCCGATGGCCGCAAATTCCTGACACAGCGTTACTCCACGACCGCCGCGCCCCAGATCGTTGAGCTTCTCGCCGACAACAGCACCACGCTCTATCCAGACGCGGCGTGGAACGCATACAATTCCAGTGACCCCAACTCCGACCCGACCACGAGCTTTGTCAGTGTCGATGGAGCGCGCATCGGTCCGGATGGCCGCTACTGGGTCGTCGATGGCGGCTCGTCGGGCGTCAATGGCTCCACCAAGCTGGTCGGCGTCAACCTGACCACCAACGCAGTTGACAAGCTGTACTACCTGGACAATGTCAAGGCGGAGGAGAGCGGTGTTGACGATGTCCGCTTCAACGCCGCTGGCGATGTCACCTACCTCAGTGACACCGCGGGCGCGCTCATCATCCTGAACATGACGACCGGCGACGGCGTGCGCGTGCTCTCCGACCACTCTTCCGCCCAGGCCTGGTTCCCCATGATGTACAACCACACCCTGGTGCCCGGCTACGGCGCCGCCGGCAGCACCCTCGCCGTCGGCCTCGACCAGATCGAAGTCTCCCCCGACGGCGTCTGGCTGTACTACCAGCCCTGCAACGGCGGGCTATACAAGATCGAGACCGCCTATCTCGACGCCGCTCTCACCAACACCACCCTCGCCGCCTCGCTTGGGGACTACGTTCAGGCTGTTGCTCTGACCCCCAGCACGGGCGGCACCACCATCGACGGCAACGGCAACATCTATTTCAGCGATACCAACCTGTTGGCCATCTGGAAGGTGACTCCCGAGGGCGTGGCATCGATCCTCTTCCAGGATGATCGCCTGATCTGGACCGACCTTATGTGGGTTACCCCGGACAAGAAGCTGTGGCTGCCGGCTTCTCAGATGCGTCCTGGTGGTGATGGCCTGATGGCTGCCGGCCCTAACTACATCTTTACCTACCCTATCGAGGCCGGTCCCTCCCCGATTGACCACGCCTAGTGAATAACCGTACCGGACCTGTATCATAGTATTGGCATATCCCCGGCGTGTATTATGGCATTGTGATCGTGTATATCTAAGAAAGGTTATCTCGGCACGAGATAGCGACAGAACATAGAACTTCCAGATAAGAATCCACTCATGGCTTGTTCATGATACAACCTTTGTGCTGTGAATTCGAATTGTAACTGTTCATCGCACAGCAGGATCACGTGACTGTAGCAGCTACCAGGAGGAGGGTCACGGGTCACGGGTCACGGGTCACGGGTCACGGGTCACGGGCCACGGGCCACGCGGCGGTGTCTTCCCGACAGATCCTGATTAGGTCTAGCATCTCGGACGGTGCGGGGGAGCTTTCCCCCATCTGGAATTAGGTTGATTGTGAGTCTCCTGGATTCACACTTGGATTCACACGCCCCACCTGCTAACTGCGCACTCTCCCATACTGCATCTGAATTGATCCTTACACTTATCTGAATGAGCATGATGAGTGTTACCGACCTGTCAACCCACATTATCGACTCTGACGGCGATGTGGTGATCGTCTTACAGGATTCCAATCATGCGTTTGCGCCCTGGAATGAGGCCGGATCCCCGGAGATGGCTCGTCCAGCTTCGTCATTAGCCATCGATGGGGATGATGAGTATCAGGAGAATTCCAACGTAGAACCTGTCGAAACCGCCGGTGACTACAAAAAACCGCCGACAAAAGAGGTTCACCGTATCTTAGTATCCGGAAAACATCTAGCTCTCGCGTCATCCTACTTCAAGAAGATGCTCCGCGGGACGTGGAAAGAGACCACCTCTCACCTCCCAGCAGACCCCCTGGAGTTAGCCGCCAAAGGCTGGGATTTGGAAGCACTCTTGATCGTCCTCAAGGTATTGCACTGCCAAAGCTCACAGATCCCGAGGAAACTGAGCTTAGAGATGATCGCCAAGATCGCGGTCGTGGCGGACTACTACCAGTGCAAGGAAGCGCTGGAATTCTTCTCGCAGACTTGGCTCGAGTCGCTGGCCCAAGAGCCACCAAACACTTACTGCAGGGACCTCTTTTTGTGGATCTGGATCTCGTGGTTCTTCGGTCGCCAGAGTCAGTTCCGACAAACCACCTCGACGGCGGCGTCGCGGAGCACCTCGCCTGCAGCCAGCCTCGGCTTACCAATTCCTGGCGCAATCATTGGTAGGGGACAGAATTCCGGGAGATCTGGGTGGTATCCAGCTGATTGAGATTGGGAATATTCAGGTCTCATCAATGCAACGCGAACCACGGCCATCGCCGCCATTCTGCACGGACTGTACAGCACGCTGGATCGGCTCCTCGACGACCGCTATTGTAGCTTTGAGTGCAACGCCATGCTGTATGGAGCTCTCAGTAAGAGGATGCATTCGAGCGGTCTGCTATACCCCAGGCCCGTGGCGCCTTTTCTGGGTATAAGTCATGAAGAGCTTGTGCAGCAGGTGTTGTCCTTCGAACCCCCAAAGTGGACCTTATGGTACGACGATCGTCCACACAGATGCGCTCAGTCTTCCTTCAAGGACCTCCTGGGCAATCTAAATACTTCCATCTCCGGACTGGATCTTTTTAAGATGGGAACATTGTGCACCCATGATGAGGTGGACACCCTAGTGCGCTCATAGCGCCGCAATGAATTCAAGTCAAAAAGGCCAAGTCGACAATTCAACCAGAGAGAAGTGTATTCAAGAATCGTCTTAGTCTCGAGCGTGATTGATCGCAAATTATGGGTGTTTGTAGCTCGTGTAGCCTGGTTCTGGTAAAGTTAGTTAGTGGCCCTTGACCGAGGGTGGGGGGGAAAGCCTGCAACCTACGGAGGCAATCTACACTCCATTGGCCTTTTTTGACTCTATCGTCTAACACGATGCCTAAGAGAAACAACGTCCAATCGAGCATCTCATGTCATCAATAATACGTAAGGAGATGAGCTTTTCTTCTATGTTGACTTATTGTGTAATATTTTAGATGGTTTAAATCGTAAACCGTGACGGGCTTGCGATCGGATGCCTAACTAAAGTAGAATATGTAATGAATAATTCGTACACAAAGCAACAGACCTTGTCCTTCGTCAAGTGGTTATATAATTTGTCAAGCCTCGAGGAATGATGCCAGATAAAGCTTTATCATCGTGCAGCCACAGATGACCCTGTCTGAGAGCGAACAGAGTCTCGGTCGCACGTATCGGCATAGATATCCAGCCCATCACCGATGATCTTCAGGAGAAGCCACTGCTCATTGCCTCGAATCAACCGCGCCCAGAGCTTCGCGACAGCAAAACCCAGGTAGACACAGTCTGAAGGGATCGACGGTCGGGCCCACAGGTCCTCGTCTCCGGAGGTTCGTCCCTCTTCGACGATGTCGGTGATCCAGCTTACCAATCGTGTCTCGTGCTCTGTGCGTTTGCCATGTCAGTACTGAGGTTTTGATGATCTTCCATGACACAACGCGGAAGAATACATACCGTCCAGCGGCCGCCTCGTCTGACAGTCTGCGATACAGAACAGCCACTTGCTGAGGAAGATGGCGAACTCCAGCCCGCAAAGCGAGTGTTGGATGCTCCAGACGAAGGCATGGCTCTGTGCTACGAAGTTCACGCCCAGCTTGACGGGGATGCTGAGGGCGTGGGTGGCATGCAGGATAGCGGGGAGAAGATGTGGCCCGGCGGGAAGGCGCGGCATTTGTAGCAGCCGGCTGGCTATCTCGTTGGCGTCTCGCGATCGAAGGATTCTGTAGGACCCGATGTCGAGGCCGAGGCGAACATATGCCACCCCGAGGAACGCGGTTGAGGTGAAGGTCACGGGGCCGTTGGGGTTGCGGGGATCCAAGCTCGATTCCGGGGCGCGCTGCCATAAAGAGGTCCACGCGTGAAGGGCATGTCTAAGAGCATGAGCACGCTTTCGATCAGGGCCAATGAGAATTGGAAGGAAGACTCGGTCCTCATGAACTACTCCACTTACCGCATGATCTCCTTCTGCCCATTGATCAAGGATTTGTTCGCGTCGTTGTATGGCCCGAGAGCACGGTATGCGAGGAGGATCTGCTGGATGAGCGCATGCAGCAGGATATAGTTTGCTTGGGGTGATGGCACCGGATGCGCGTTGGGGAATCCCGGCGCCGGCGGGTTCTTCATGATGTGACAGAGGGCATCTTGAAACATCATCTGCTCCCGAAACCCGGGCCTGGTTCGGATACGGTTCCATTTCTCCGAGCTTGGAGCAATCCACTCCAGACAGCTGCATGGCAGGCGAACGCGAATCTCATCGGTCAGGATCACGGAGGGGGTGCCGAAGGCCAGAGACTGCAGGTTCAGGAGGGCAAAAGAGAACAGCTTGATCCTGCGGTCTGTTTCTTCTTGGACCCAGGACCGCCAATCTGTGGCACTAGCATCGGGCCCCTGATCGGCCTGTTCGAGCTGACATTCCCGGATGCATCGGGCCAGGAAGCTTTGGAGGTTGAACGCCTCTCGTGCTAGATCGTCCTTTCCTTGCCAGGTTGCGAAAGCGATCAGTAGAAAGGCGCAGCGTGCGTCGCGCATGGTTTCGCGGTATTGAGCGCTTTTGTGGTCTGGGACAGATCCCTGATGTAATGGAGTCGTACTGTTCCCAGACGGCGCAGCTTTCCCAGCATTTGTCCTTTGCGTTTCACGCGTTCGTTGCTGCAATATATCCGTAGCCGCCTGAAACAGTAGCACCGCTTTGCGATTCTCATGCCGGAACTCAGCACCCAGGGCGCACATAGCTAAGAGACATTCTGGCTCACATTCATCGATCCTGAAGGTTGGGATGTGCACCATGGGGTAATGGGGATAGAATCCATCGAAAAAGCCATTCGCGAACCGTGACAATGAGTGGCAAGACGGCAAGTCGTTGGCCGCTTGAATGGAATGGGCCCGTGTCAGCGCTCGAAGTAGGCGTTCGCGATGCTGATTTGTTACAGTCAGGATTGGCAACGTCAGGACGCCAAATTCCGCTATTGTTGATGTTTAGCTGCGTCTTTAGACTCGGGTAGACGTTGAAGGTGTCTTAGGCGTCTTACCGACTGCTTCTCGCTCGGTTGGTAACTTGCTCAGAGCCTGATCAGGACCAACGGGAAATGCGCCGGATGCTGGTGCAGTAGATGGATTTGTGGTGAGATTGAAGCTGGAATCGCCCGCGAAGATCTGTGTTATGCTGGGCTCAGTTGGGAGATACCATTCGTTGTTCAGCCCCATGTTGTTACTAAACATCTCCAGATCTTGCAGGACCAGCAGATCCTGGGAGCTGAAGAGCGGATTTCCTGCATGAAGTCAATCCCGCTCCGGCGATTTATCGAGATTCAGCATTAGAAGATGCTACTACACCATACCTTCGAGTTGCACATTGGGATATTGGCTAGTCTGGCTTGGAAGGACTTGGGCGATGTCATGAAGATCTGCTAGCTCCGGCAAAGAAGACTGGAAATTGGAATGGGAATACTCTACTTGAGACTGGACATTGCTGGTATTGTGAACCTCTGCAGGTGACGGGTCCTCCGTCGATGGAGTAATCGGAGCGTGGCCAATATTTTGGTGGCGCTTCAGCAGATCTCGCCGACTGAACGTTGCGCCACAGTCACACTCGTAGGGTTTCTCATGTGTATCTAAGAGTTGCCATTATCTCAGCCTCATAGACCCACATTCGGTTTCGTGGGAGTTCTGCACTAACGAATTCGAAGATGTCTTTGGAGATGTTCGTAGCGCCGGAAGGATCGCTCGCAGTAGGAACATATCCGCGGCTTTCGTTTGCCTGCTGATGATGACTCCTGGGTTGGCTCTACTGAAGACAACTCCATACGTGATTTTTTGAGGGTTGGGGGATAATGGGGAGAGCGTGTGCAGGATGAAGAGAGTTGGGTTAGGATGGAGGCATTGGAGATGTGGAGGTGGTAGCCGTCACGTGGCCGTGGATGACGTCAATGACATGTCTAACTGGGGACCTGTACACCTATACTAAACTCATGCTTCTCTATACTTTCATTGTTCATGTGCATCGTACCTCCATATTATGCTAAGAATAGAACCAGAAAGATTGTATAACTGAAATATATATTCGTTACACCTTAGAATTCGCACACACAACAAGCGGGACGGTTGAAACTGGAGAAATCTCCTGGTCATTAGCACACACTCAGATCAAAGATATATAATATCCTTACATCAAGGCACTGATGGAATGGAGGAAACGTTAAGTTTGATTGTTGAATGCCTCAACCTCGACCTCAATCAACATCTCCGGGAAAGCAAGGCGGGGAACTGAAATAGCTGTCCAGACTGGTCGGTGTCCAGGAATGCGCTTCTTGAGCTTCTCGACTAGATAGTCATAAGAAGCTCCCATGTCGACGTGGTAAGTCCGGACAAGATAGACGTCTTCCCATCCTTTCAAACCTGTGGCTTGAAGTACCTTATCGACGTTCTCAAATGCAAGGTCAACCTGCTTCCGAGTATCGCTAGCATCGAGGTCTCCCGAGTTCGTCCAGCCACCCTGCCCAGCGCATTTCACAATGTTCCCGGGGAGAAGAACAGCTTGGGAGTAGTGGCAGAGATCGCTGTGCTTCTGGCCAGCACCATCTTCGTTAACATAGGTGAGGGATGCCATATTTCAATATTGTGGGCAATGAGTGATGAAAGCTGTCTGAAAAGTCTTTGGCTGATCCTGGTGGTCTGGCTTCGAGAATTTATAATGATTGCTGCTGGAGAGTTGCGGTACTAGGCGGCGACTTGCCTGCATGGAGATGACGTGGGAGCTTTTGGGGGCGTCTCGGCAACGTGGAACCGCTCTTGTTGGAGAGTGCAAAGTAAGAGATGAGAACATGGCATGCTTTAATGACTTCGAATCTCAATTCACTACGTGACTCTAGTCGCCACATATCCTGCAAGGCTCTTCTCAATTTCATTGCTGTGGTCGGGTTGCACATGGGTCGGTAGATGATCTAGACCTTTTCCGCCTTCCCTGGCCAAAAAAGGGTACAGTCCACTGCGAGATCTTTTAGTGATTTGAAAAGCGATGATAAATACGATTGGCACTCACATGGTGGCATACAAGCCTCCTGCATTGCCAATTTCATGAGTAGTGGGTTTGTCATTTTCGTTTTGCCCTGCTCGTTGGAGGTGCTTGGAGGTGGTTTGGAGGTGGTTTGGAGGTGGTACCCACAATCCGCCCACAGCCCTACTCGCGGCCAGATGCAGCCGTGGCAAAGGAAACCAATCTCCAAGACCTCCAAAATTGTATAAATCATAAAATCCCAGCTTTGGGAATCATTTCACAGCATGAAAAACAACTACTGTTCGGATGGTCAATTCCTAACCAACAGAAGAAGGGAAATACCACAAGCATTCAAGACACCGCCACTGAAGTCGATCCGCCATGACGCCCTCCAAGCTCTTCGAGCCTCTGCAGATCGGAAACCTCCATCTCGAGCATCGAGTCATCATGGCTCCGCTTACTCGACTCCGCGCCGACGCAGAACACGTCCCTTTACCCATAGCCAAAACGTACTATAAGCAACGAGCATCTGTGTCAGGGACGCTGCTCATCGCCGAAGCCACTCAGATCTCAGCATCCGAAGGTGGGATCCCACATGGGCCAGGAATCTGGAGCGGGCCCCAGATTCAGCGCTGGAAAGAGATCACCGACGCCGTACATGAGAAGGGCAGCTTCATTTATTGTCAATTGATTGCGCTGGGCAGGGCGGCTGATCCCGCTGTGCTTCGTGCCGATGGCGAATATGAGCTACACGCCCCCAGTGCAATTCCCATGGACCCGGAAATGCCTGTTCCCACGGAGTTGAAGGAGGAGGAGATTCAGAGCATCATCAATGACTTTGCGACAGCGGCGAAAAACGCAATTCGAGCTGGGTTTGACGGCGTCGAAATTCACGGAGCCAACGGCTATCTGGTCGATCAGTTTCTTCAAGATGTGTCGAATCAGCGAGTCGATCGATGGGGTGGCAGTGTTGCCAACCGCGCACGTTTCGCGCTGGAAGTTGCTAAAGCTGTGGTGGATGCTATCGGGGCTGACCGCGTTGGATTCCGGCTCAGTCCGTGGAATACTTGGCAAGGTATGAAGATGGCTGATCCGACCCCTCAATTTGCCTATTGTGTGGAGCAGCTCAGGCAGTTGAACCTGGCTTACTTGCACCTCATTGAGTCGCGCGTTATCAACAATGTGGACTGTGAACAAGGAGAGAGTAACACGTTCCTTCTCGACATCTGGGGCAAAACCTCCCCTGTCCTTGTCGCGGGCGGATATACCCCGAAAAATGTGGAAGCTGCTCTTCAGGGTGATTACAGGGACTACAACGTCGCGATTGTCTTCGGACGCCATTTCCTTGCGAATCCTGATTTGCCCTTTCGCATTCGCCATGGACTTGCTCTCAACCCGTATCATCGAGATAGCTTCTATACCCCTATACAAGAGAAGGGTTACATCGACTATCCCTTCAGCACGGAATTTGCCAACGGCAACGCTTGATTTTTTCCTTGGAAGACTTTGGACACGCCTAGACCGAGGACTTAGAGTAAAGAATAGATATTGTATCGTTCCCTACGGGGGTCATCTGGGACCTCTGTCATCTATCTTAGCAACCAAAGAATGCTAATATATGTCTAATATATGTTTAATTGCGGTGCGGACCCTTATGCCGGAACAACTTCATAGTGTTCTACCATTCTTGTATTGGGAGAATAGATAAGAGTTTGATTGGAAATCTAAATTCGCAATAAGGCCACCTCACACATTTTCTTCAGTTGCGAGTGTAGCTGCTCAAGATGTGACAGAAAGACTGCGATCAAGCCTCTGCCATCCCCTTCCTATCTATGATTCACCGCCTTGATTGATAAGCAGCAATGCGAGCAGTCACGTGGCTCCGGATAACGATAAGAGGAAAGGATGTATTTCTAATCTTATCGAGCAACCCCGCGGCTTCATCTTCACATCAACAATCATCGCCACCCAGACAGATCTCGTTAAAATGCAGCAGGAGATTCCCATAGCAATAACGCTGGACAACAGCGAAGAGTCAACTCCCACGTGAGTACCTAAGGTCCAATTTGCCTTCCTCATAGTCCTTCTGCTAAGCTCTCTTCCCCAGGACACTATGCTACGAGTGCGGTGCGCCTTTAAAGGGAACGACACTCTGCACTGACTGCATCAAAACCTCGGTCGACATCTCGGCGGGCATCCAGCGCGACGCGGTTGTACACTACTGTCGGGACTGCGAGCGATGGCTCTCACCCCCGGCAACCTGGACGGTCGCCGCCCCGGAGTCGCGCGAGCTATTGGCTCTGTGCCTGCGCAAGCTGAAACGCCTCAACAAAGTGCGGGTGATGGACGCCTCGTTCATCTGGACGGAGCCGCACTCGCGGCGCATCAAGCTCAAGCTCACGGTGCAGGACTCGCTGGACAACGACGCCCTCGTCCAACAGAGCTTCGAGGTGACGTACGCCGTGCTGTACCTGCAGTGCCCGGACTGCAAGAAGTCGTACACGCACAACCACTGGCGGGCCAGCGTGCAGGTGCGCCAGGCGGTCATGCACAAGCGGACCTTCCTCTACCTCGAGCAGCTGATCCTCAAGCACAAGGCGCACAACGAGACGATTAACATCAAGGAGGCGCGCAACGGTGTCGACTTCTTCTTCGCGCAGCGCAACCACGCGGAGGCCTTCGTCGACTTTCTGCATTCCGTCGTGCCCATCGAGGTCACCAAGTCCCAGACGCTGATCTCGGAGAACATCCACACATCCAAGAAGTCGTACAAGTTCAGCTACTCGGTCAAGCTCGTGCCAGTATGCAAGGATGACCTCGTCGCATTACCGATCAAGCTCGCGCGGCAGATCGGCAACATCGCGCCCTTGGTGCTGTGCCAGCGCGTCGGCACCTCCATCACCTTCCTTGACCCCAACACCCTCCAGACTGCCGACCTGCAGCCCAAGATCTACTGGCGCGCGCCGTTCACGCCGCTCGCGGAGGCGCCCAACCTCGTCGAGTTCATTGTCCTCGACATCGATCTCACCGGTCAAGGCGAGGGCAAGTGGCAACTCGCCGAGGTGACGGTCGCGCGCGCCTCGGACTTTGGCGGGGATCGGCAGTACTTCACGCGATCGCACCTTGGGAGCATCCTGCACCCAGGCGACTCGGTGCTGGGTTACATGATCACGGGGGCCAACTTCAATAGTCCCGAGTTCGAGGCTCTCGAGGAGTCGAAGACCTACGCCTCCCGGATTCCCGACGTGGTGCTGGTGAAGAAGCACTACCCACGGCAGCACAAGAAGAACAAACGCAATTGGAAGCTGAAGCGGATGGCGGTCGGGGAGAGTGAGCTGCTGCCCACCGACCACGAGCAAAGCCGCGTGGAGAACGATCTCGAGATGTTCCTGCGGGATGTGGAGGAGGATGAGGAGCTACGGGCGACCCTCGCGCTGTACAAGAACAAGCCCAAGGATGATGAAGTCAGCGTGGCGGGGACCGAGTGGACCGATGGCGAGGTGCCAAAAATCAACATGGAGGAGCTCTTAGATGATATGGATGCGTTGGAGATCCATGAATCTTAGGGTATATAGTATTCGGGAAGTTTAAATGTACAAGATGCTACATCCTGGCTAATCTTTCTGGAAATTCTCTCAATATGTCAATCTTCATAGACAGAAGAAAGAGTGTATCGGATGATTGAAGTCCCAGGAAGAACTAAGCTAAAACATAATCATGCCTTGCTTACTTCTGTGTCAGGGGTGATTATGTCATGCTTGGCCCGAGGCCTCGCCGCCCGCCACGCCACGATGATACATAGTCCCGTCCGTAGAGAGCCTTGGCTAGCGAAATTGATCATTCATCCACATCCGTCACTTCTTGATAGACTATTTAGGTTTGAACCTCGTCTCTACCTGTTGTTTAGCACCCCACATGTTTTGTGCCTCCCTAGGTTTATTATCCCACGTATCAGGTATAGGTGACTGGGGTGTAATTAGCAATGAATGCATCCAGAGACACTGGTTCGAACATTATACTTATTGAAACACGAGTCAATTGAGGTCGGGGCCGTGCCATTATACCTGATGGATTGGAGGTATTTTCTCACCATGTTTCCCCTGTGGGGTTCCAGGGAACGCAGATGATCTGCCAAACAGCCTATACGTACAGCATTTATTATCTCGGTAAAACGGGTATTAATAGCTATGTAAGTCACTGAGCACAAGTGACAGGCATGAAATCAGCGAACTCGGCTGGGAACTCGAAGTCCAAGGGAATTGTGATCGACGGGTCCATAAAGGCAGGGTGGCTCTCCCTCTCATTTGGGGTCCATGTTTCCGACAGATCGGACGGGAAAGAATTGGTCGTTGTGTCGGCCCAAACGAGTGTCCCAGGATGATGAGCGATGGAGGCAGGGTCGCCCGCATGAAAAGTTTGGTTGTGAGGCTGCGAAGGTCGCACCTGGGTAAGCGTGGAGGCGTCCCTGACTTCGGCCGCATTGCCCCCGCGGCTCTCCATGTCAGAGAAAAGCGACTGCGAGAGGGCAATGAATTCCTCAAAGAGACGTTGTATGACCGTGACGTGATGACTACTCGAGATACTGGGCAAAAGAACCGTCGCCACAGTCTTGAGAAGGTTTATATCTCCCAGATTTGACGTCGTCACGGCGTTGCAGAACAAGACGAAACACGCGGTCAAGGGGTAAAAAGTCAATGTCCTGTTTGGATAGAGCGAGATTGGTCAGCGTTGCGGGCAATATGGCACAGAACGATAAGAGAGGGTGGTCCAAATGACTGACCAATGGAGGAAGCCGATGGCACGGTCTTTCTCGTTGATTAGGCATATAGACAACAGTGACGATAGCTCTTGACGAGCAGATTGGAGGAGCAAGTCTCCCGACCCAAAGGCCCGCCCTTGAAATTGGTCAGAGAGATAGAGAATCGTGGTTCGGATGGAGTGGTGCGCGAAGCGAATGGCAGCAATCTCGTTCTCAGCATCAAGGCCCATCCAACTTTGCGCCGAAGACGCAGATATCTTGTGTTGTAGTCAGCGTCAGATCGCATGCCTATGCGTCGGGAATATAAAGCTTGTTGAAGTAAAGCGTACCTGCTCAATTTGTTGCTCAATCTCATCCACTCTCTGTAATAGCGATTCGACGGAACAGCGCGTGGCAAGTGGCACTGAATGTGAGGCGCTCGACAGGATGTTCTTGAGTAATGATAATGTGTCATCCTGTACTCGGGCCATGGCAATATAGATTGCCAGAAGATCGGCGGTTGTGTCGTGAACATAATCGTCAAGCATCCCGGGCTCGATCTCGAAGAAGGTTCGCGAAGGTTCGAACTTCCACGCGTAATTCTTATCTAGCATATAACACCAAAGAGCGCAGAAGACTTCCTCCTCTGTCCTGGGTTTCCGCTCCGAGTCAGGACTCGCCTTATCGAATCCTAGGTCAGTGGCTATCCGACAAGCAGTCCGAGTCAGTTCATAGCAAAAGTGGGTGTTGCCAGAGCCTTGATGGAGGAAAACCTATTGCATCTCCGTTAGAAATCGACAAAAGCACGATGTATCACAGACGTTAGGTAAGAAATATACCCACCCCGCAAAGAAGGGCCTGAAGAAGTGAGAAGGAAGGAGTGATCGTGAGTCGAATGCGCTCTAACGCTGCCTGTGCGGTGCGTTTATATTCGACAGACCGAAGTCGCAGATGGTCGGTGAGCTCGTCATCGTGCTCCCCAATCATGAGAACAGTCATTAGGAATTTGTGAGCGGCGGCGTTGACGCAGACACTGAAGATGTCTCTCTCATCATTCGAGACATCGTTGGACAGCAGCCTTAAACACATACCCTTTAGGGTGGTCTTGGAAACGTGTTTGAAATAATCTGACACGTATATTCCAAACTTGGTACTGCCGATGTCTTGTTCAACCGAGCAAGACCGTATTAGCCCCGGCGCGCATAGCCGTTTCCTTTCAACCTGGCATTAAGGACGTTTCTTACCTTGTAGCATCCAAGTCAGAAACTCAAGAGGCACGCCTCGTTCGTCCTGGAGGAGTGGTCTTAGCCCTTGAGGGGCGTGAGTTGCACGAACCAAAGCTAAGCGTAACACTTCCTGCGCTTTGCAGACCAAGCCGTGCTCGAAGTTGCCCATGTGGCCCGGAATCTCAAAGCGAGTCTCGATTGATCGATTTAATGGCACCCACGCAGCCAAGTCACAACCAGCTGGTATTGGTTGATCACTACCTGTAGGCTTTGCCTCTAACCTGGGTACAGGTGTGTTGCTTGTTTCAATTCTCCCAGTTGAGGTCTTTGGTTCTTGCTGTAAGCCAGACCGTTCAATGGACATGTCAGTCTCAGTCAACGCGACCTGCTCAAGTCGACTAGGGGCGAGTGCCTGAACGGTGGTTGTTGCTGAAGTCGTCGTCTGAACTTTAGGATTTAGGATTCTTTTCGGCAAACGTCGCCGTATCCGCTGTCTTTGACAAGAAAGACCTTGATCAAGGCAGTTGCTACATGGTAATCCTCGATTGCACCGGACCTGGACAGGAGATCAATGTGAATGTCGGCGCTCTAGACTGCTAAAAAAAAGGTCTGGCATTTTGAACACAATATCAGGGATGGTAATTTACCTTCCGCGCATGACAAGAATCGCACTGTGTAGATGTCAGCCTAATTACCTTGGCGGGGAAGACTGGCGGGTGGAATTACATACAGCTGGAAAGGGGTAGATCTGTTGACGATTGTAGTCTGTGGCCTGCATGATCTGTCATTGTCCTAGAGCATCAAATTTCCATGCTCCTGTGATGGCTATCTTATACAATGATCTCAGATTGTGAATACCGAAGCGAGAGATGTAAGGCGCAGCGAAAGCCCTGCAGGCGATTTTGACTGCTATTTTGACTGTGGCGAAGACTTGACTTATGCTTGGCGATTAGTAATATCACCTGGCATTGCTATGCACGCTCAGGAAAATGGACAAAAATACATTTCTACCACCAAACTTTAACGCCTGAAGCCCCACAAAATTGCACGGTAGCGGAACAGTACACACGCCAATTGGTCTGGTTTCGTCCGCCATAAGGCAATCGCACCTTGCCCTGAAAGAAGATTGTTACAAAATCCGCCTCCCCGACTGGTGAAAGGCCTGGAAATTGTAGCAATAAAACCGGGGTAGAGGGTTCATTGACAGACAATTAGTCCAGTGCTGCTCGGGAAAGTGTACAGTGCCTTGTAGTTCATTGAACGCCAAGCGCCCAAGACCACCTTCAACCTCGAACTACTAGGTAAAAATAAAGAGCACAGGGCCATCTTCCAAGGCTTAACAATGAGAAGATCGAACGTCACTTGGCTCGCAGTGACGCCAGAAGCCAGGTCAACTATTCGCGCTGGCTCGCATGGCACAGTAAGTACAGCATGGAGTAAAAGTGAATGTTGTATCTAGCCATCCTCGTCGGGGCCCGCGGGGCCGAGGTGAGCCTCACTTATCAGAATCGGTACATATACAGTTGCAGGGCAAGGTTTAGCTTGTTGTAAGGCGCGATTGTGTTTGTGGAAGTGATCAGACATCTTGGGTGCCATAATTCAAAGTTGGCTTGGCATTCAGATTAGGCACGCTGGTGATACACTCCGAACTCCCTTTGTCTCATTCGTTATCTCCGGCGCATATCTAATAATGAGTCGGCCACTTGGGAATATTCTTTCAGGAACCATGACGTCCCGTTGAGTAGTAAGTATGAGTGTCTCACAGCCGCTCAGCAAGGTCATACTTGCCCATCAAATCTGAACTTCAGTGGTCGCCTATTGAGGCCATCAGCATGATAAATGAAGCCCTCTCAATAAACCCCCCTTTTTCCAGAAATTTACAGGATCGCGACCGAAGAGAATACATCCATGATCTGGGCAGGAAGCGAAGGCTTCTGTTGAGGTGATGATTGGGTAGGGAAGCCCCATACTTATTCCGAACCAATGGGAGTTCCCGGTTACTCTTAGCCCACCGGTTGCGCGCGCCCCGCTCTTATGCCGAACCCCCCGGCTTGGAACTCCCTCCCCCGGGCCGGGACTGACTCGGGATTGTATGTAAATCTTGTCCCATCCTGTAACTCTCAGCTAGACAAAGGTTTATCTGACTGAAAACAGATACATGAAACGTGAGAGAACCCAAATGGACAGAAATCTTCATCTTGAGACTACGCCAGGAGCCCCGAACAAAAATAGCCGCAGTATTGCGCTCCAAAACATGACAAAGGCCAAGACAATGCGCCCGCGAAGCCTGCAGTGATATTCAATGGAAAAATATCTCTCGCACCGTCGAATAAATTTCCGAGGATCCTTGGTCAGGGACTCGAGAATTCGACGATAATTGACTTCGATCTCATTTTGTTGAATGTTCTGACCTTCCATGTCTTTTATGATGAGTTACTTTGTTCCTACCTCGCGTATGGACTTGCAAATCGAACTAGACAAACCTGAGCCGACATATAAAAACAACGATTGCGTTACGGGGCACGTGATCCTCAATCTAGACTCCCCAGTCGACATATCGCAGATCACCGTTACCCTGCTGGGACGGTCTGTTTCAAGAATGGAACGCTCAAGCCACACAGAATGCCACCAGGTATGTTTTTGAAACTACCTGTGGCGCCCGGTAATATGCAGGCTGACCTTATCCAAGCTTATTCAGGAGACACTGCAGATATTCCCCCCATGCGGGCAGCTGGATCAGAATACCTCGAGATTCCGGACCCTAGGCCCTAAGCAGTACATATTTCCATTCTCCCTCGCGGTACGTATCCTACCCTTTAAATGACCAGTATAATACCGTTATTGACAAACTTCCCACTGCCAGTTTCCTACGGTATCAGGATGCTACAAAGCACACTCAACCAAGTGCCTGGAGAAACAGCCTCAAAACGAGCCTGCGCCACCCGTCCGAGGGCAGGAGATGCCCCATTTGCTCCGACGGCTTCCTCCCTCTACGGGCGTTCGTTCCGGCCCGGCCGAGATTGCATACGCCGTCGAAGCCAATGTCAACATTGGCGGATTCCTGAAGCAGTCCATCAAGCAGGTTGCGTGACATGCACACCTTCAAACATCCCCCTCTTGCTGACTCAACAGAGCAGTCCCGTAGAATATTCTTCTGCCCCACATCCAGCCTCCCGCCACCCCGGCAGTCTCTCTCGCGGCACCGCGCCGTCATCATCCGGTGCCATCAGAGCACCAACGAAGCCACCGCACAAGAGGTCACAGCGGCGATAGCCACAACGTACCACGTCAGCATCGAACTCATGTGCGGCGCCTATCTCCACCTCGGCCAGCGACTTCCCATCAGAGTGCAAATCACCAAGGTCAATTGCGCCGATCACGACCTCATCCTGAACGATTTCCAGGCGATGATCGTGGAGGAAACAGAGGTGCGGGCCGCGGGCCAGGTACGAGTCCAGCGTCTCTCGCGTATCCTGCGCACCGTAAGCAATCTGCGCATGTTTGTCTGTCTTGCCGAAACGCCCGTCGGGACGACGGTGAATATACCGGATGACTACTGGGGTGGACAGCTCCTCCCGACAGCGATCACGCCAACGTTCGAGACGTGTAATGTGCGGCGCAGTTACAAGCTTGAGGTTCGGCTGGGGTTCAACAGCCGGCCGTCCAAGGTATGTGACCAGCACGAAAACTCTTCCCTTGCACAAGAGCACCCCGTACCGGAGTTCGTTCCCTGACTGCTTCATTTTAACGCAGGTCCAGACGAGGATCCTCGAAGTGAATTTCCCGGTTCATATCGTGGCGACAGAGCCTGCGCCTGTTCCAAGCTCGATTCTCCGGTTCTCCGAGAAGCAGCAGGGCAACGCGGAGGATACCATTCCATGGCAAGGTATGACCCAATGATCTAGATATAGAGATTAATATATTTATGACTGGAACACGCATTGCTGAAAGGAAGCGGTCTTCCAAGTATAACACAACTTCTTGTGACAAACCTATCTGGATAGTAGAATGGTTGGCTATAAGTTGGGATCACTCAAGTTAGCTTAAGTAGTGTATTTGATGTGTCATTGAGTAGGCTCTTGGTAGCAACTTGGTTTTGATTGTGATTAAACAAATGGCTACGTCACTTAGTACCAGCGCTTCAGAGTAGTTAGACGCTGTGTTTTGTACCCGGAAGCATTTTTACGGCTATGGACCATCAACGCCCCAACAATCGAAGGCCTTCGGATATTGCAACTTGCGGGTTTCTATGAATTCAACATACTCCACCTCTCTTTTGAGTCTTTCTGTCCGCAATCAAACCCTAACACAGAAGAGCCATCACCACAATACCCACTAATCCCACCGCAGACTTTGTGGTGAAGGTGACAGCACCGCCCCCTCCCGTTGCCGACGCCGTCGCAGCAGTCCCTGACTTTGTGGACGAGGATTTCTTGTCCTCAGTGGTCTTGGAGGTCGAACTCGATACCACTTTTGTTGGCGTGGGGAAGGAAGTGGCAGTGGCCGTGGAATTGACACCGCCAGTGCACCAGACATCCGCCCAGGTGACTCCGCCCTTGTACAGACAGTCGGTCAGGTCTTGCACGGATTGCCCCACGGCGAGAGCGTAGAGTGCGCAGTCGTTATCGTAGGGCCGCACCCCGGCGGGCAGCGCGCACGAGTCGAAGACGGTTGAGTAGTTGGCTTGGTTGGGCACACCGCAGGCGGCGTCGTGGACCGGGAGTTCGTATTGATAGGAGGTTCCGCAGGCTGTGGAGGTGGCGGCTGCGCCGATTGCTGTGGCGGTGACCATGGTTGGCGTGATATGTGGTTTGACGGGAAGAGGAGTAGATATCAGGATGCAGGATATTGGAGGACGGAGAGTGCGAGATAGATTCATAAAACCACTCTGTGGATGAGCCTTAGCCCTGAGTGTATATATTGGGTCTGTCTTCTTTGCCAAGATGTCTTCAGGGTTGTATAATGGGCGCGTCAGCCGGGCTTTCGGCCGCCTATCTTTAGCCGGGGTAAGGCCTCTAAAAAAGCGACCTTTCTATACCCGCTGTAAAGGAGAGTGTGGGCTGCACAGCCCTGTCACCGATATAAGGGGCTACTACCATGTAGCACCCCGCTAACATGCGATGACGGGGCCCTCGGATTCCGGTTATGAGTGGACCGAAGACTTGCCCCATGAATGTACCAGGGAAATCAGGTCAACTCAATTCTTATCTGCTAAGCATGTTTTATGGACATTGATGACTCTAGCAACTATCTCCCTTGATCCTAACCTCTTCCCCTGCTTATTATCTACATGCATCAAGTTTTACTCCTTCAAATTGTCATTCATTTTCCATTTACGATATCGCCTCAATGCCTTTCCCTTAGCATTGACTTCACATTTCCTGGCTGACGTGCTTTTATCTTGTTTTTCCCATCAACTGTCTCTTACACATTGTAATGGATATTGAAGAGAGGACACACCCAGAAAATCCAAGTCTCTCCCACCATGGTTTGGAAGGCAGAAGAAGCGATGCAAGGAGAGGTAGTCCACATGCTTGTAACTCTATGCGCCTGAGATCTAACACCAGCACTGATAATCAAGGCACGGATGGACAACGGAACGGCAAATTCATTCCGATGCCAATGGTTGTATCACACAACCCAGAAAGACAGGGCATATTTCCATCTCCGAGTTCCACCCATCGTGTGCTCAGCGAGAAGACTGCTGCAAATGATCCTCCGCTGGCGCGGTCGGCGAGCGAAGTACCTCTGTATCTTCTTCGGCAGGACGGCGGGACAAGATAAAGGATCGCGAGGTCAGGAGTCGGTTGTGGGTATGGCGCTGTCTGCGGCCGTGTTCCTGAGAACTGTAGGGATAGCTTTGAAGCCGGTGTTTCTTGGACCCGAGATGATGAACGAAGACCGGTCGCATTGGCGGGATGCAGCCGCAGACGATGACCACGAATAGCTCGGACGCGGACCAGATACTCGAGTCGAGAGAGGACCCTATTCCAATGCAGAGCGCCAGTCAGCGTTTCTATCGCCGTGTGAGTTGTAGACTAGGGATCTAAGATCCATACAGGTTAGATCCGTACGAGAGCGTAATTTGACGACGTAGGTGATCTTGACTATGCCACACGCCGCGGCTCTGTTGATGAAAAGACCCAGCCAGTCAGTGGAAAGAGAATAGGAGATGAAAACAAAATCTTGACAGTCATTCCATGCTTTCTCTGCCAGTGGAACTCACAGTGGCCCAAGTCCCAACATCGTACACGCGGCCACGCGCTGCTTCACGGACAGGCTTGTGTGCCAGATAACAGGAACGGGTATGGCGGCGAGGACTAAATCAATATAGATATTCCACACTACACTTGCATAAATCAGCGTGACACGATTCTTCAGCCCGAATCGATACATCATCTATTTGGACGAACCTGAGAAGAACAGCGAGAAACCGGTTTGCACGCTGGTGTCCCAGCATTTGTGCGGAACCCACGGTTCCCACATAGCACGTGGTGGAGTGCACTGCACGAAGCCGAAAATATAATCAATTCCACAGATGGTACATGTTAGGCATATGACGAGCCAGAGTAGCCACCTCGTTTGGCGGTTGTTTGGGCCGAGGATGCGCCGGATCTGCAGCGCGACCGACGTCTTGCTGGTCGCAAAACCCAGAACCCCGAATGTTTGAGCAATCCACTCATACTTGACCACGTGGAGTTGTTGCGCCGTGGTCAAGTAGTATATATGGCGGGCAGCCCCGATGACGGCCAAGTATTGGGCAAAGGTGACCATGACGATGAACAAAATCTAGGGATATAGTGAGCGATGGCAATGGTGGTAAACGTGAATCCGCGTAGCCTACCTACCACTGTGATAGCCATGAGGTAATCATCAGCGCCAAAGCTCTTGACCAAGCGTCGACCATAAAGTCGAAGCACGAGGGCTGCAACTGCCACGGCAGCTTCAGTCCAAAGGACCGCCATGATAGCCGGACCTCGATCACGATCACCGCTAGCGGGCGGTTCGGTGGTGGCCATGCCAGTGCACTACTACTGAAAGACCATGAAGATTGAGAGATATTGAGAGTGAGATTCAGCAGGAAGAGGGTGAGTACAGTCATATAATGGACAGAGACGAGTCCATGTAGCATAGCGAACCTTGGCCCCAATGTCTGCCTCGGGGGCTGATCGCTTGATCGTGGCCGCCGGCCCGTGGTTAGGGCTGCGACAGACGCATGTCAGATTTTAGCTTCGGCTTCTTGACAGACATCCACCCTCAAGCAAGCCCCAAAAAAAGGAATGTACAGAACCCCTGATCATTCATCTGCAAGCCTATTTGCAGATTAAACAGTATCCTGTCAGTCTTATTTATGGTTTCTTTATGGCAGACGGAAAGTATCTTCAGCGGTCGTCAAATAGAAACTTTGCAATACATTGAAGATACGTTTACGTACATGTCACAACTGCGGATTCCGAAATCACGATAAGTTTAGTTTCAGGACAATTCTTCTCCCGAATGTACCGTACCCAATCAATTCAGCAAGGGATGCCAGTATTCCAAATCATGGTAGTTCGACAAATTGGCTAGGCAAGGGCTTTGGCCAGTTGTCGGTCAACTTACCCCTCACGGATCGTCGTCTCCTGCATTCTTGGTGGCTGTGACTTCTTGGCAAACAGGAACGACGTTCAATGCCTCGAGTGACTCAAGGACAAACTGTTCGGGGCACATTGACATCAGCAAAGTACCAGAAAACTAGTTGACCTGCCAGCCACGACGGGCTTACACAAACCTTGGTCTTTGCAGTAATTGGCATGCAGGAGCCGTTCCGCGAAGGTTAGGTCCACAAAGGCGCAAGTAGCAATTTATGTTGGAACTAGACTCCATCACCATTGATCGACGTATGATTACAGGAAAACGGCATCGGGGCGACTGCATGGTAAGTGATCCAAGCTAGCCCGAACAAACACGCCCTGTCTTGGGGACTCTGAGTATCAACCCTGCTATAAATTGTCCTATCTACCACAGAAGAATCGGCTTGATTGTCCTTCCACTCTTCACATTGCGGACCGCCTCCTCGAAGTTCTCCGCTGGATAAAATCCAACGATCTTATGCAAGGGTAACAGACCCGACTTCACCCACTCGATCATTTTCGGCACGAACTCCCGGTGCACCACATCCCCCTCCACGACACCCATGAACACCTTTCCTGCCACCATAAACTCATGGATGGGGAGATTGAGCGTCGCCGTCTCGGGCGCCGTCCCCAGCTGCACGATCTTGCCCTTGTTAGCCGTCATGCGCACCGCCTCGGCCACGAGCTCCGGCACCCCGGTAGTCTCCAGGGTGACATCGACTCCCGTGCCACCGGTGAGCGCACGAACCGCCTGTGTGACGAGGCTGAGATCCGCATCGGGGTCGATCCGAACCACATGCGTTGCTCCCAGCTCGAGGGCCAGCTTGAGGCGGGCCTCGTTGCGTGCGATCCCGATGATCGTCTGACACCCCGCGATGCGCGCGCCCATCACAGCGCTCAAGCCCACCCCTCCCAGCCCAAGCACCGCTATCGTATCCTCTCGCCGTGCGCCCGCCGCATTGAGAACCGCTCCTGCCCCCGTCTGGATCCCGCAACCCAATGGGGCCAGCAGTTGCAGTTCTTCCTTCTTCTCGACCATGCCCGCCACATTGATCACCGCGGACTCCTGCACGATCGTCCAGCTAGCGAAACTCGATTGTCCGAAGAATCGGCCGAAGATTTCTGGTTCGCTGGTGTGTGTTGTTGCTGCTCCTTCCTCCCAGAACACGCGGTCCGTGGACGTTGACTCGAAGTTAATGCGGTCGAAATTGTGGCAATGGGCCGGGTGGCCGCGGCGACAGCAGCGGCACGTCTGGCAGGAGGAGAAGGACATGAGAACTGGGTCGCCGACGCGCGCGGTGGTGACCCCGTGTCCGACCTGTCTCACGTATCCCGCGCCTGGAAGGAAAGACAGTCTGTCAGGATCGTGGTTTAAATATGCCTTGAAGAGCGGCAACGGCAGGGGAATGACGGCAAATACCTTCGTGACCCATCACCCGCGGATAATGCACGCCATGGCCACTTTCCAACCCAGCGAAATGCAGGTCAGTCTGACAAATGCCCGAGGCAATGATCTCGATCAGTAGCTCGTGGTCGCGGATGGGTCGCAGAGCAACGTTGCGGAGCTTCCAGCCTCCATCTTTGTACGGACCATAAGATACCAGCGCTCGCCCGGTGGTGCGTTGGATGTCAGCCATGGTAGATATTTGTTATACAGCTTACGCAGGTTCTCACATGGTCTTAACAGATATATGCTCGTCTCAGCCCATTGCCGAGTGAACATCCCGAGAACCATAGCGCAGATCATATAGTCTCAGGGGGTGGTCGGCATGCCGACATCAAGACCGCGGCGTTTGAATACATCCGGATTTCCGAACGCTGAGGTGGGAACAGGCCAAAGGATGATTCGTAATGTGGATTCCTGTCGCGGGTTTATTGGGACACGGATATAGAAAATTTCTCTCGGGTTAATCAGTTGCGCCCGAGACCCACTCCGCCGAGCCCTGGCGGAAAGTCCGGCATTTGAAAGATCCTTCAAATGTGAGGCTTGATTAGCTTTGTCATGAGTATGATATAGTCGTGTGTCAACCATCATAGCCATCCCCCATCTTCTCTATAGGGAGCATCTGACCGTCGGTATGCGCTTCTACTGCATGCTACGGCCGGCATGCCACGAGGTTTTGCCCATTACACGCGCACTGCGATAACTTCTGAAAAGTCATCTTTGCAGTCACCTTCTCAACCAGTTCCAGATAGCTCACAAGACACAGACATACACGTGACAGGCGAAGCGGAGGGCAAAGGTACGGGTCGATACGCCTGAGGCATCATATCTCAGGGCTAAGTTTTTCAAAGCACGTGCTGGCTCTCTTCTCGGCGCCCCAGGCACCAAGGCCCTTTATCAATGGGTTCTCGAATGTTGACTATACACTTTTTTAAAACGCAGAACGTCCGGCTTACAGCAGGTCACCTTGGACGTATGGAAAAGCGGTATCCCCGGCGTGTTGCTTTCGTTCCTTTTTCTCTTCCTTTATGTGTTCTTTTTGTGGGATGGGAAGAATGCCATTTGGGCTTCCCCAATGCAAAGAGCAGCGAGAACATCCTTTCTGCGCTTCATATACATCGTCCAGACGTTCCACCACCTCGGCGGGGCCTCTAATACTCCACCTCCAACGGCTGCCCAATCTTCCCCAGCAACCCTACCAACGCCTGCTGATCTTCTTCCACGCAATCCACTCCATCACCTTCATAGGATGGCTCCTCGTCATCGGTGTCATAGATCGTGGTATGCATATACGGCGTCGGCCCGAACCCATCGCAGAAGACCATGTAACTGTCGTCATGCATCCCAACCGTAATCCCCGTCTCGCGCTCCAGAGGCGTCATGTCATCCTCCCACCACAGTTCCGAGCGCCCGTAGCGGAAATGGCGCAGGTGCGGGAGCCCCGCCTGAAAAGCCCGAAAGTAGTGGTGCCAGCGCTTGTCGTACGTCGCGAAGTGTTTCTCGCGTAGCCCGGGTTTGTGGGTGTATCGGCCAGAGTCCAGCAAGGCCCGGTCTTTGTTGTAGACGGAGACCTCGAAGAGGATGGGGGTGTCGTCGAGGTAGAGCTCGGTTAGGGTCTTGCCGTGCGAGAGGATCCATTGGAGCTGGGAGTCGTGGACAAAGGCGTACTTGCCCAGGGCCAGGGTCTTCAGGCGCGGGAGGTGGACCCCTCGTAGATCCAGCTTGGGGTAGAAGCCGAAATAGTTGCTGGAGTAGATGGTGAGGTGTTCGAGGGTCGCGGCCGCCGGGGTCAGCCAGAAGGAGGGAAGTTCGGGGAAGAATTTGTGCGGTTCGTCTTGCTAGAACTTGGTCAGGAGACTGGGAGATACGAAAAGCCAAGGAGAATGAAAAATGAGAGCGTCCCACCTCAAGATCGTTTTCGCCGTTGCCTTCGTCGTGTTCATTCGCGATATTCAGCCGCAGTGCGCGCAGACTGCCCAAGATCTGGGTGAGATTCAAGACCACCGTGGGGTCCGTCGGGTTGATGTTCTGGAAGTTGCACAGGGACAACTCTTTGACGGGCTCGTCGAGGGACGCCACCGCCGAGAGAAACTCAGTCATTACACAGGAGCGAAACTCGGCACTCTGAAAGTAGTCATCCCAGGTATCTTCGACATAACAGCTCGGATGAAAGCGAAGCACGATGCTTCGTAGAGAGGGGAGTTCCTTCAAGCGCGGGACGAGCTTCATGAATCTGCGCAACTGGAAGATCTCCTTATCGCGGTTGCTTTGATTGGCATAGCGTGCTTGTGTGAAATACTGTGTCGATGAGTACAGGGTTTAGTGTGCATGAGAGAGGAGGGGAATTTACGCCGGCCCAAGCGCTGACATCCAGGTATAACCTGTGCACCAGTCGTGCCCGAGTCCTGTCTTCGAGGATCTCCTGAAATCTTTCTCGACTCTCTTTCCGGGGGTACACGGTCACCACCTTCAGCAGCTCCCTTTGACTGATTGCACTCAGGCGGCGATTGGTGAGGGCAAGTTCGCAAAGCGAGGATAGATCCATGAAATAAAGCACGCGGTGAATGATCTCCAGCGGGAGAGACGCGAGGTCGGTGCTGGTCATTGTGAGGTTGTTGATGTTTGTGTGTATGTGATGCCCTGTGGGGTGTGGAGGCTCTGCGTATATTTATGGTTGTTGGTGGCCCTAGGCAGCAAGTCCCGCCGCTGCCTGGTTGTGGTCTTGACATCCGCCCGATTGTTGAATTCCCTGATCCACACTAGCTTCTCCAAAAGTTTCCACTCGGACATTGTGTCTTCAAAATGAGCCAACCTGCCTTTCCATCATTCGCAAACCTGGAGAGCAAACCTTGGCATCGCCGGCCCAGATTGTAGACCAACTCAACTGGCCCGATCGAGCTCAGCATCAGACTACCATTTATCACATCACCACTTCAGGCTATTCGGGGTTTAAGTCGAGAACTTTGGTTCATCCATGGCAGATCAAACAACTATTTCAATTCAACTAATCATTCGAATCACCTTAAATACACAGTACATTCTTTAGTCATACATAATAAGGTCAGACATCGACCGGAACAGCTCCGATCAAACTTCTGCGCGCCAAATCCCGCACCGAGTGAGGTTCCACCCCCGCGCGCAGACAAGCGTCGTCTAGGGCTTGTCGTAGCACGTGTCGCAACCGCGTCTGCGTCAGATTGAGATCAAGCATGTTATCCAGAGCGACGCATAGCACCTGGACCAGGGCATCCATCAAAGGATGAGTCAGAAGATCCGTGTTATAGCCCAGCCGCAGCGACACCCCCTGCTCATCGGCCGTGAAACGCCACTCGAACAGGAGAGCAAAGATCGCGCCATCGGGCGAGACTGGGTGAGGCACCAATCCATCGATGTCCGGGAGCTGCTGGCCATCCTCAACACTGCGCTCCTCTCGAAAGGTGACGGCGCAGTCAAAAACGGCTTCGTGAGTGGAGGGAAATGGGAGTCCCAACAGCGCTAACAACGCATGCCACGGGACCGCATGCGCTACGGCGGACTGCGCTGTCGTTCCCACCGCCCGCAGTAGATGTTCAACTGTCTGTGTTGATTCTGAGGAATCTGCCACCCTGAAGCGAAGAGGCAGCGGCTCCAGGTGGAGTCCGATCGTGTCTGCGCCTGCTTCATTGGAGCGGTTGATGTATGGGCATCCGAGTACGACGTCTCGGGTATTGGCCAGTGTCTGCAAAGTGATCGCTACAACACCTAGAGCAAAATGTCGCAGCGATACATGGCAATCCGCACAGGTCTTCCGGAGACGTTTTGCTGAGGATGCGGGGATTATGGATTGCACGGAGGCTCCACGGTAAGAACGGGCTCGCTGCGCCGCTAGAGAACGTGGAACCTCAAGGCCCGTTAGATGGGCGCTCCAGAAGGCTTCTAGCTCTTTCGGCAGTGGCACCGGGAAGGACCAGGGTTCCTCGTCGAAGTATTCACGCTTCACAGCAGGTATTCGTTTACCGTGATACAAGTTCCCAATCTCCTGCAGGAGATGTGTCAGGGTGTCATTGTCACAAAGTAGATGAGAGAAATTGAGAAGCAATGTATCTTTGGTCATGGCGGCTCGAACCAAGCCTTGTCCAAGTTGGAACGGCTCACTGATCCATTCCCCTACATCGATGGTCGTCTCATATGCCACCTCGATGGGCTGGTCCGAGATGGTGCGCATGTTCCCGTTACGAGTCCTCTTGATGCGAGTCCGCAAGATGCGGTGTCGATTTAGTGTCTCCTCCACGCTCGAGGCGAGCCTGTGGAGATCAACGCGTGGCGAAAGACTAGCATAGAATGGAACATTGAACGCGCTTTGACATTCAGAGGTGGCGTAGTAGTGCACCCACAATGTCTCTGGAGGAGACAACCCGGTGGTTCCTAGGCGCCTGGTGTTCTTCCCTTGGGCCTCCTCTGGGCTGAGTGAAGCCTTGGGGAGGGCATCGACCAAGGCCGCAAGATCCCGCAGGACAGACCGCAACACGACATCCCGCACCGTCACCCGAATCTGAAAGGTGTCGTTCAGCTCGCGTGCCAGCTTGAGCATTGATATTGAGTCTCCGCCGAGTTTAAAGAAATCATCTTCTCCGTTTATATTAGCGGAGGGCTCGAGGCTTAGAATGCGTTTCCAGGCTTCAGCTATAGCTCTTGCCGTTCCATTGAGTGCGTGGATTCGCGTGTCCGGTTTCGACCCGGAGTCTCTCCTGGGGTTGACCTTCTTCAGTGCTTGTAGATCCATCTTCCCATTTTTCGTCGTCGGCATTTTATCCAGTATCTGTATCTGAGAGGGCTGATAATGAGGCGGTAGGGAGGTGCGCAAGGCTTCACGAATACCAGCCTCATCCACCCTCCCCGGGCATACAACGAGCACGATTGTACTATCTTCACGCAGAACCGCCACGGCTTTGCGGACTGTGGGCACCAGGCGGTAGACTGCATGCGCGATGTCGTCCAGGTTCACTCGATATCCGCGGACCTTCACCTGGCGGTCTTTGCGGCTGCAGTACCAAAGATTGCCCTCGTGGTCAAAGTGGCCCAAATCTCCGGTGCGATACATTCTTTCGTGCCCATCGACAAAAGGATCTTGCTGGAATTCATTCTGTTTTGGCAATGTCGTATTGATGTATCCATCACTCACCTGCACACCCGCAATGTGGATGTGTCCGACCGTATTCGGTGGAACAAGATCCCCGTCATCGTTCAATATATACAGCCGAGAGGACGGAACTGGACTGCCCAAGCATATTGGCAAATCGGGGGCTAGTCGGCCTAGGGTATTCATTACCGTAGCCTAGCAAATTCCGTCGTCAATAAAAAGAGCAATGGCAAAAGAAGGAAGATATCTACCTCGGTAGAGCCGTAAGCATTGTACAGCTTCCGCTCTGGGGACCACCAGCGGGCGACAATGGGCTCTGTGGCCGGTTCGCCGGCAAAATAGACCTACCAGCCATGTGGTGTCAGCAATGTCATGTAGAGAACCAGGAGATGAGAGTAGATGTCCCACTCACAAATTTGATGTTAGGAAAGTGCCAGGGAACCATTTCGGCGGCAACGGATGGGGTAAGAATGGTGGCGTCCACCTGGGCCAGATGTGACAACATGTCATCGTCCTTTGCTCGTAGCACCAAAGTGGCTCCATAACACAAAGTACCAAAGACCTCGAATACGCAACCTCCAAAGCCAGGAGAGAGAAATTGGGCGATCCGACGTCCCGGTCGGCTGAAGATCCGATATTCCTCGCGGGATTGAAGGGCTACTAATCCCCGGTGAAGACACTTTACACCTGTTTGCAATGAGAACATTAGACGAAAAGCGAGCTTCTGGGGAGAATCCTCGAGGAAACACACCTTTGGGAACCCCAGTCGACCCAGAGGTAAAACAGACGTATGCCACATCACTTGGTTTTTGTGTCGGCCACGATCTCATAATGGGGATTTTGGCGGTCTGTAGAACTTCCTCAGTTGCAACAGCTGTCACGCCTTGGAATCGCCCTCGTCTGCGTTGCTCTGACGATGGAAATAACACTAGAGGGGCACGGCTTTGCATTACCAATGATACCTGATAGTCGATTGGAAATGAAGCATCAATCGGGCAATAGGCCGTGTGTCCCAGCACAGCAGCCCAAACTCCGATAATCCAGTTGATGGATCGATCAGCAATCACGGCAATGGCATCTCCTGGGCGCGCATGTGAAAGGACGGCAGAAGCCACGCGCTGAGCCGAGTCGAGTAGTTGGCGATAGGTTATGGAACTTGTGTCCTTTGTTACAGCGATGAGGTCGGGATGTTGACTCACTGTGTTCCGGAATATGCTGCCGAGTGTCGGTCCAGCGTTGGTCACTCGTGATTCTGGTCGATCGGTATTACCCAGCTGCAGGAGAGTGTGATGCATGGGCGGTGGAAGGCTGTGGTGAAGGCAATGCCCTACAGTGAGACGGTCATCGGTGCTGGTAAGAAGGTGGACGATGTTTTGAAAGATGGCCGCCACGTCCTGTATTGTTGGAGCAGTGAACCGATCACTACGATACACAAGACGCATCCCGCCTGCGCTTTGCACCTCCATGACAAGGGGAAGGCTGGTAGATTCTCTCATGCGTGGTTCACGCAATGGGGGCAGGATCACTGATGGCCTGCGCATGTCGTTGTCCTGCACCACGAGCATGGTGGTAATCGGCGGGGTGCCCACGGGGCTCTCAAAAAGCTGAAATCGCGCGTATTCTCGAATGTCCTTATGAACGAGCTGGACGAAGGTAGACACGGCCATTTGTCTTTTGATTGCGCAATTGTATGGCAGCTGATTGATTAAAGGGCCGATCACAGACGGGGCCCAGGTGAAAGGCAAGTCCCGGCCCGAGAGCACCATCCCAAACATCACCTGGCTGGAATTAGAGTACAGAGAGACCAGCAAGGCCCAAGCGGCGTGTAGAATCGAGGCCGAGGTTACGTCCAATCGTTTTGCGCTCTGGTTCAGTTGCACTCGGTCCACAGGTTCCGGGTGCACATATTCGATATTCACCGGGCCACGCCTGTCCTGGGACACTGTATCAGGAATATTGAATTCACCTTTGGACTCTAACAGCTCGTTTTGACGATCGTCCCAGAACCTCAATGCGTCATTCTTTATCCGTTCTCGGAGCTGGTGTAGATCTTTTCCTGTTTGCGCAAAAGGAATAGAGGGTTTGATTTCGTGTCCTTGAAGTGCCAGATCCAGCTTCTTCAACAATAGGAGACTTGAAAACCCATCCAACAGAGCACGATGAGTGGTCCACACTACCATGCTTTCACCGCGTGGCAGCTCGCTCCCTTCGTGGTGTAGTACCAAACCGGACATACCTAGAGCGGTTCGTCTGATGATGCCATCCTGAAGATTCTTAACTTGCTGTGAGGTGCGAACTGCCTGTTCCTCCCAGTGAAATTGGCTCTCCGTTACCACCTGTTGAGTAATATCGGATTCACCTTCTGTGAAGACTGTCCGGAAAATTGGCTCTGCGCGCGTCACAGTCTCCCATGCCTTCTTGATGCGACTTATATCCTGGGTGCGATAATAGGAAATATGTTGTGCATAATTCACTCGAGGATCAACCTTTGTCTCCAAAACCATCTTATGCTGTAGAGGGCTAAGGGTTGAATGCGTCACGAGACCTGTCTGCTCGCTGGAGAACTTGCTGCTAGGCGCGGTCAACGGCGCTTTACATCGGGCGAACACCTCCTTGAGTGACGGTGCTTCCAGAATATCAGCTACTGAGATTGCATAACCACCCTGCCTGCAGAAGGAGGATAGGTTGACTGCAGCGAGCGAACTGACTCCCATTGACACACACGAAGCATTCAAGTCAATCTCAGTGGAAGGAACCTTCATCTCATCCTGGAACCAGGCCAGGACAATTTGCTTTGGCGTCTGGTTCAATTGGGAGAATGAAGTCTTTGATCTCTGGGCTTTCCGGGGTTTTTGAAGCCTCTTCTCCATAATGGATGAGAGTTGATGCGGATCCACTTTGCCGTTGGAACTCAAGGGCAGCTTGGGCAGCCGAATGAAGTGGTCGGGAACGGCGTAGGGCAGGGCCGCTGACTTCCAGGTGGTCAGGACCTCTCCAGTATCCAGCTGCGGGCTGACGATGGCTGTACAGAGAATTCCATTGACCTTCAGTGAATAAGCCGCTTGCACCGAGGGACACGATCGGATGATCCCCTGATCGACGTCCTGGTCTAAGTTGACTAGGAACCCCCGGTTTTTGATCAGGCGATCTTCACGCCCATGGAATTGCAGAATACGAGTGCCATCCATGTTATCTACCCACTCTGCTATGTCCCCTGTGCGGTATGTTGTATGGCCACCGAGATGAATGAACTTCTCGCTGGTTTGAATCTCGTCGTCGAGGTAGCCGGCCGAGAGACAGGGTCCTGCAATCCCGATCTCCCCTGGCGTCTTGAGCTCAGTAATGAGGCTATCATCTGTTGGGTTTAAGAGCATAATCGTGGATCCTGGAATCGGATGCCCGAGTCGCGTGGGCGAGAACCGTCCCGTTTGTGGGTCACGCTGTAATCTCTGAGTCAAGACGGCGCAAGTGGCCTCTGTCGGCCCATAGGCAATCCAGATCGGTACGTGTATGCTATCCCATAGGTCAAGCAGATGTTCTGAGGCAGTCTCACCCCCCAAGACAATGCGCCTTAGTTTCGAATACTTCGCGGGGATAGGGGGCCCGAGCGCCGCCAGGATCGAAGGGGTGGCAATGATGATGCTGCTTTCTCTTGCGCGCTCTGCCAGAGAATCCGAGTCGGCCAGGACTAACGTACCCCCATTGCACAGTGTGTTGAACATGGTCCCCATGCACGCTGCGAAATTCACCGTCAGCATGATAAGCCGTGATCATCGAAATCGGTCGATGGAAAATCGCAAGATACGTACCATCAAAGCCAACGGATAAGACCAGCAAGACTCGATCAGCCGGCGTAACATCGTAGTTAAACCCTGGAGAAGTCACAAAGCGCGCTACTGAGCTGCTTCTAACCCGGACACCTTTGGGTTCATTCGTTGTCCCAGAAGTGAATATGATAGCGAGAACATCGTCGATGCGACTGGCTACCTGCTCATTATAATCAGGAGGAGCCGAAGCGATCGGTAGACGAATTGCTCTTGCCTGACCGGCGGAGAACTCGGTTCCCGTATATAGCACGATCTTGGCTTGGCTTTTGTTTATCACATACTCTATGCGGTGACGGGGACATCTTTCTCGGTCGATGGGGACATACACAGCGCCCGCTTTCATAATGCCAAGGATCCCTACCACCATCTGTATGCAGGTGGTAGTAACGATAGGCACTATGTGGCCTGGTCTCACTCCGTTGGCCTTCAAGGATGCTGCCAGGTCGGTGGACTCTTCGTCCAGTTGTCGGTATGTCCTCGAGCCCTTGCGCCCATCGTCTACCGCGATATGGTCGGGCCAGCAAATCACTGGCCCAGCGAAAAGACCTAAAACAGTGTCTTGCTCGTCAAGCACCATGGCAACAGAGCTTTATGAGTCGCTTTGCTTTGATTCTTGAATCTTCAATCATGCATTTATATATTATTTCGTAGTTTGCCCAGAAGATGCAAAGATCGGCAGAGGAGCGTGGGCCAAGATGCAGTGTCGATTCTAGGGTCGAAAGACGTCAAGAACAGGCATTCGAGAACGAGCCCACCCACCGGGGTCCAGCGCCATGGTCAGGTCACCGATCCATCGCTGTCGCCGGCGCTTGATTCATGTGTCATATCCTCTGTCATGGCATTGTAATGTTGGATTACGTTATATGTCTTCTGAACGACATGGTCTTTCGGCATGTCCGACCCTCCTCATCCAAAGAATCTAGACCGACACACAGTGAGCTAGAAGCACTCGGGATTACGACAGATTGACACCGAACCAGATCTCTGCTGCCCATCTAAGCTTTGTGGGTCCAGATCCGGTGAGCTTGTCATCGGGAATCTGCTTTCCCACTTGCCGAGCCATAATCATCAACAATAAAATGCCCGCAGATTATCATTGACCTAGAGCCGCGTTTTAATGATCATTGAAATGTTCATACAGAAAGAACACAGATTGACTTTCCCTGAGATGAACCTCGCTCTCCCTGCTGGATCTACAGTCGTCGTGACGGGAGCCAACGGCTACCTGGCGTCACACACCAGTAATGAACTGCTCAAATTGGGGTACCGCGTGCGCGGCACCGTTCGCAGCCCTAAACCTTGGCTAAATGCCTTTTACGAGAGAGAGTTCGGGCCAAACAGCTTTCACACAGTTCTCGTGCCGGACTTTCGTGATCCCGAGGCCATCGAAGCTATACTGACCGGCGCGGATGGGGTCGTACACCTGGTGACCAACCTCCTTCTCTCCCTGCGGACACGGTCCACACTTTCCATGTCATCGTTCAATTTTCACTCGTACTGCTTCTCCTTTCCCAATCTACAGCCCTATGTCTCTAATGTCTGTGACTTCGTGTAGGTCTCCGACTTCACACTAGGAACTGACATTAATGAGGTGGTTCCTTGGTCCCGACAAGCAACCTTGAGCGTCTTACAGGCGGCGTCACAAGTATCTTCCGTGCGTAGGGTGGTGCTCATCTCCTCGTCAATGGCGTCGTATACTCCAAACCCTGGACAGCAAGGCATGATGGTCGACCAAGGTAAGCATAAAATTGAACGAAATGGCTGTTTGGCATTCACCTGAATTCCCACCCGAATCAGATACCTGGAATGTATCCGCTGTTCTCAAAGCCTTATCGCCCTCTTGGAACCTCAAGACGCAACTACATGACGCTGCGCCCCCAGGGGTGCAGAAACGGCAGGTCGAGGTATACAGCGCCTGTAAGATGATCTGTGAGTGGGAGGCGTGGGAATGGGTGCGCTGCCACCGACCTGCCTTTCAGTTCAACACTGTAGTCGCAGCGTTTGCGGTTTGTTCTCGTCCCTCCAATTCCTGGCGTCTGTTTCCCTCGCTAAAGCAAAACAGGTCGGCAAGATCCTGATGGACGAGATCCCCGGCTCGACCATGAACTGGGTACGCGGCCTGCTTCACGGGGACCGTACCCCAATGACTCTTGTTCCACCCAGTGAGCCTCTCAGCCTTTCAATTCAGGCCCTCTTCTTTTCGGATTGAATAGTTGTCCACCAACTGACTCGTCCCAGAGTGGTTTGTCGACGTCGAAGATATCGCCCGGCTGTTTGTGATTGCTTTGCTCGAGCCGACAGTAGCCTCGGAACGCTTGTTCGCCTTTGGTGAGTCGGCCAACTGGACAGATGTCCTCACCATTCTGGAGCAGCTACAGCCCGAGAACCCTCTGATTCCACGCCCGATGCCCGGGGAGTTGCACGATTGCGCGGACATTCAGCCCCGCGGGCGGGCGATGCAGTTGCTTCGCGAGTTCTATGGCCAACCCGGCATGACGCCTATTGCAAGGAGTATTGCCCGCGGAATTGGCTGTGAGCCCTTGAAGAACTGAGAAAGGACATGTTGAAGACAGGAGAATTCTGCTGGTCTTTTTGCTTTTTCCATACCTTTCCCTTTTCTTTTCTTTCTCTTTTTGCGGGGCAACAAATATAACAGGGAAAGTGGAAGACCCAGGAGGCGGGGTCTGGGTTGAGTCCCGCATAATCTAATGTTAGGGTTCTGGGCAGACTGAGCAAGGGATAGGAGTCACTTCTGTAGGTAACGTTGTGCGGTAAATAATCAAAAGCATTGTACACTACGAGTACCGATTTTATCCCATTCAAATCTTCCTCCCGGGGAGGCATATACCAAGGTAAAGACCGTATAACGGATAGCACACCGAGACAAAAAGTGTAGAAGTGAAGTAGGAGAATGAGAAGAGAAGCAGGGAAAGAATGTGAGCAAACCTGAATCCCGGGCCATGGCATTTCCCGCCGCGTCACTCCCATTGGGCGGAACAATCGGCCGTCAAGACCAGAAGAATGTACTGTGCACAGACATGGCTGGATGGCGCATGCTCAATAGGTAGTTGGTATGATCCTTTCAAGTGTCATGGAGCTGCCAAATCGCTGTCAGACGCTCGCGGTGGGCCAAGGCCCAGAAGTATATTTCGCCCAATCTTTTTCCGCCGATCACCCAGCCACCGCAACCACAGTTTTGTCCACACATGGAGCATGCATGGCAAACCATTTTCATCATGATCCTGGAGTGTTATTTTTGTAGATATCGTCTAAGACATAATGCTGCCACCAGCAGAGCGGCTTTTTGGGCCCTGAACTTTGGAACATGGATTCACTGCAATCATATTCTTTCCCAAGCACAGATCATATTTTATCGAGTATTCATTTTCCACGACTAACGACTATTTTCTCTCTGCATAGATACATTTCATTTCAATGATAATACACAGTAAGATACGGGCCCTTGCTCCTAGCGTACGAAAAAGACAACCACGCTTGGTGATGCGTGGTCTCGTCCAGGTTCTCCCCCGCACTAGGATCCCAGTCAGTTTCCACTGCGCTCCTGAGTCCTTTAGCCCGCTTGAAGGAGATGATAAACTCACAAGTAGTTCTGCAAGTTCGCAGCATAGACAGCGGCTTGATCTGACATGTCATGGCGTTCAAAGAACTCCGTCAGCACAGCCGCGACCTTGGTATCCGGAATCCCGGAAATGGGGAAGTAGAATTTGGGGATTGGGGCGCGACGGCCAGGATGGATCTCGTAATTGAGCATCAAAGGCAAGTACGTGGGAGGATCACCGGGCTGCGAGGGCCGGGTGGGATAAGCGCGAGGGCCCTCCACAATATTTAGAGCACGCCAGAGCTCCTCTAGCATTGACAGGCCCTCAGTGATATCTGGATCCTCCTTCGCCAGCCGGCCACCCATTGTCCAGTGCTCGATGACACGGTCGAAGCGGACGTCGAATTCGGCGAGGTAGAACTTCAGCCGTGTGCGAAGCGGGTCGACCAGGTCGCAGGACACGAGGAAGATGTCCGTCTTTTGTTCCGGCTGTTGCAGGTATTCCTGGAGGGCGTCGCACCCCTGCGCGAAGAGTTGCTCGGCGTCGATGGTGCGGATGGCATCCAGGCATAGCTGCGTCGCCGACTGAGCTGTGACTTGGGCCTTGAGTGTTGGGTAGAAGTACTCCTTGACGGAGACTCCGGCTGGGTCCAGGTCGAGGGCAAGGATTGTCTGTGTCTTGAAGGGTAGGTTTGCGATTTCGGTGGGAGGTAGGTGTGTAATGTCGCTGTCGCTGAGTGTCAGACGCTCGAGGAGGGCATGGTGTAAGTCTAAGTTGATCGCGGCGCCGATGGCCTTTAGGTCGTGCAGAGCGCAGGGTAGTAGAGCGCGGTTGAATGGATCTTGACCTGTAGTGGCCCTGTAGCTGGTCGGCTCGAATGCAATGCGCGTGGTTGAACGGGTCTTGGTGAAATTCTGGCTCAGTTCAAAGGGCCCAGTGCTGCCTAGGATGCATTGAAAGAGCTCGCGGCCTGGGCTAGGGAAGGGGCCCAAAGAAGGAACGATTAGGTGGGCGAAGAGGCAGAGATACTCATACTGTCGGTGCACACTGTAATTGCCGTCGAATAGTAGCTTCCCCAACATGGGGCCGTGGTGGTGCCAGTACTGATATTCATCTAGACTCGAGAAGCGCAGCGATCTACTGAGATGGAGATAGGGCTCAGATCCAGCCCCGCCTTCCTCACCCTCTTTTGTCGTCGATGGGCCCGTCATGATAGCGATGTATTGTCAAAGTCTTGGGAAATCTGCAATCGCAACATGATCTTACTTCCAAGGACAAATATCCAGGTAGTCCATGACAGAGCCTCACAATTATCAATGCGCTGCCCGCCAGCTCGGCGCGGCCAAGACAGCGAGAGACATGTCCTGTCACTGCCGGTCAAACTCGTTAACATGGGACAGGTAGGTTCTAGCCTCAATCCTGTGAGCGGATGTAGCATATCCGATCCCGGTGCCAGACTTCATCCTTGCCACCGCTTCCACAGAAAAATCGCATGGAAGTGTTAAAAGTTTCTAGCCCAGAAGCAACCCAGAAGCGTCTCTGTTTGCGGCGCTAGATGCATGCATCCATTGCGCGAGTCATGCATGAGGTCATAAGCTGAACGGATAGTGATCTTGGAATGACGTCCAGTCATCTAGTATGCATCAAAACTGCGACAGGCATTGCTATGGTCTTTTCTCATGTTGTGCAGTAGCCTGTGCAGGTTGATGCATGAGTATACTTGACTGCATCAGTGTTATTGCACTAGGCGCAACAGTTCCGGCAGCATAGGCGGCGAGTCCTTTCTACGATCAAGGCACTTGGGAAAGTGGGTGAATTGTGCAAGTTAGGCTGGGCAGTCAAATGTCGGGGATTCTGCAGCAAGAATGACATGACATTCCATAGCCTGCGGTCTAGCCGGAGTGGGAACTGGATTTCAACTCAGACTAATTCAGACCTTTCCTTGCTGTCTCACCTTTCTTCGGGATTTAATCTCCGGAAGTCTCCATCCGCCGTTATTGGTGAGAGTGTCAAGAAAATTCCATGCTCCACATTCCCCTTCTCCCCGACAAGGTTTGACACCCTGTGTTCCAATGCCTCCCTGTTGTCTCATTCTCTGGCACCTCGTTGAGGTAATTCATCGTCACAGATGAACCTTGGATGATAATTGACAACTTCGAAGCCATCATTCTTGAAGACAGCGCGACGGAATTGGACATTCGGGATGGCTTGTTCAATTCCAGGTCGGTCCTCGTGGCCATTTTACTATGGACTGATCATTCCTTTCCCATGTCTTAATCACAGACTGAAGCGCAAGCTTGTGTCTGTATTGACCTAGCTATGACGGCTACAGGAAGGTTGACTCGACTGTATGCATCCGCCTGCAGTGTCTATAGTGTAGCATCCACACCATACCCTCCACTTGGCACCCGTCACGCACGGCTTGACGCAATCTCTCACCCCTGGATCGCGCGGAGAGTGGAGGCCAACATAGTCACTGACGTGTAGAGACGCTGCTCGAGTTTCTAGCTGTGAGTGGTCTTTTGCTCATCAGGTCTTCGTCATGTTTGCTGTCCCGCGAAAAGGGCGAAATCACGCGACCGAAGCCACAAGTATTTCCGAGCACTCCCCTTTTGATTGCATGCAAAGCGTCGGCATCCTCGCATACATACGTAATTCTGTCAAGTGGCTTGAATAAAGCGTCCAGGAGCGCTGGAAGCTGTGTGGTGAGACTCGTCAGGTTTCTGTACAGGGCCGCCAGCTGCTGCAAGGCGCGTAGACCAAAGACCCATGGCTGCGAATATGGAGAATATAGGTCCCGTGTTTGGTGGTGAACAAGCATGTTTTCGATAACAAACACCGTGGCCTGACCAGATCCTCAGACCCCTAAGCTAACTTTCACCATCAGGAATTGCTGGAATCCCTGCCTGTCTAGATCAACCAGCGTCTGTATTCTTCGACTTCATTCTCATAGTTCTACGTAGGCTTGTTTCACCCACACGATGGAGTGTGATTGGCGCCGCGTGGAGCCACCACTTCCGCAGCAGGAATGCCAGTTGATGAGTACGTCCCTTTTGACCTCTTGTTTATACCATAAGTATACTATGTAGTGTCCAGTCACACAGCATGGCGAGTCGTGTATCACGTTTGTGAGGCAAAATGGGATTTTACCAGGTGACCCCAGGTCGCGTGGAATGTAGCAGGGAAGTGATATTGCGTCGGGAGAATTGGCCGCGCTATAGACCCTTTTTATTCACACATCTTTGAACCAGGATTCTCCTATCCCGGGAGCAAAGGCGGTTGATGAGGTTCTGATTGACTCGAAATGAGTCAGGTAAGTCCGGCGTCAGACTAGACTACATATCCATCTGGTTAATCTGTGCAAGGAGGGTTGCAGTTCTATATAATGTGCATATATCTATGCCAAGCCAAGAAGGACATGTGCGAGTTCGTGAATATGGCTAGGATTGCTGATTTGATCTGCAACACACGCGTCAGAACAGTATTTACAAGCTATCATACTCCCCGTTCCCTGCCTAATCTCCACCTATGTTCCATAGCGAGTCTGCTCATAGTCTCTCAACATGCTCCATCCTCCCCGCTCCTCCCTTCAGCTTGCATACCAACTCATCGACTATACCTGGTTTATTTGTTCGACTCGCATTTGTCTCAATTATCACCAGACGAACCTCTCTGCCTCACCAGCCATCGCCCCAAGGGTGCCATCTAGCTGAAAATCTCGTCATACCTGACCAGGGGTTCCTACGGTCACAAGCTTATTAAGTGTTCCCGAGTTAATTCGAGCCTCGGGCGTCGAATCCGAATAGCTTGCACAGTTACTCGCAGGGTTCACCATCCCTTCACAATTTTCTCCAAATATCGCCAAAGTTTCCACCCGCCCGAGTTACAACCAGTTGGTCTGTCACTGTGTTAGAAGTTGCAGGCAGCCGCGCGAAGTCACCATATTTCAGTCAGTCGCAGCGCAGATCAGCCGTCTACCGCATTTTGAGGATAGCGTTGCATTCACGTAGGAGGAATAGCACGCCGCGTCCGCCCCTTTCCCTCTCCGTCTTGCAAAATTAAAGCCTTCCGCCAGGTGCAGAGACCAAGATTTTATACTAGAAACAGCGGATTCGGTTGGTAAGTGGCATAAGAATGAGTTCTCAAGCAATGGCTGACGGTCAGATACACCAGACCTCAATTCCGCTGGCAGAGAGTCCCCTCCAACACCTTCTACTCCAGTGAAAACCAGCAGGAAACTGAGACCTGCGCCCATCCCCAGCAGCAACGTGATCAAACGATCTGACAAGATCCGACTCTCCTGTCTTCGTGTCCACCCCTGTCGACGCGTACCAACCAGGTGTAGCAAGGCGAGGCAGCCCTAGATATGGACTCTCGTGATACGTTGACATCTCGACCAAGGAGGCAATATGATTGGGCATGTGAGGGTCTCATCCCTGTCGACGCGTCCCATGCAACACGTCCAGAGCGGGACAGCCCCAAAAGTGGACTTTCGTGATGCTTTTGACATCCCGGCGGAGGATCCGCCGTGCTTATGTTGAAGTTCGATTCGGGGTTTGCTGGTGTGCGGTGTTACAGATCAAGCACGCAGCCGGTCGAAGACTCCGGGGGTACTCAGACTCAACCGACGACAATCCGCCTATTTCTGGATCCACAGCGGCCAGAGAAAGGCCCTGACAGCGCCGCATGCGGAGCCAGTAATGATGCTCAGGGTGGCTTCGCCAGTTTTGTCCGAAGGCTCACGCTCGAGGATATCAAGACTGGGCGCAACCTCTCCACCTGGGAAAGGCTGTTGGTGTCTTGTCTGCTTATTCCTCCGATGCTGACTTCGGACACGCCTCGGATGGCTTTTCCCGGGCGACTTTTCTTTCGGGAGTTCTTCAGCTCCGCAGTTGACGCGCTGATGATTTCCCCTTCCCTCAGGACTTTTACAACAAATTCCTTTTGTCAGATGCTCCGTCGCAGTTCTTTAAATGTTGCCTCTCCATTTATCCTCCCTTTCAGTGCCCGGTGAGCATCGCGCCCAGCAGATGGGTGGCCACCGGACTTCTTCAAGTAGCGAAAGCTGTCATGGAGATCTCAAGACCAGCTTCAATTTTTACATTTTCTGTTCAATCTTTGTATCACTGATTACCTATGTCTTAGGCGGACCCAGATTGAGATAGTCCCGTTCCCTTCATTTCTCCCGCCGTCAGTGCAGCAGTCGCCAATGCGCCTTTGCCACACGAGGCCATCGAAGTGCTTTTCACCTGAGCCTCAACCAGCTCCGTCAACAAGAAACCCGGTACCAAGCCCACGCTCCCAGCCCTAAGAACGTAGCCCAATGACCCCAAGCTTTCTGTCTCCGTTCCGCACCTCCACAACACCACACCACGACGCCGTCCGCCAGCCCTACACAGGCCATAACCGCCGCCAACGTCGTGACGGCCGTCTCTTGGCCCTGGGATTGTAACCCGATAAGCAACAGGCCATAGCTGATCTCCCGGATGCCTTTCAGATACATGAGCGGGGAGACGACGGAGCCCCGGTGCGGTGGAGTCTGACCGCCGCCGTGTTCCAACGGCAATCCAAAACGCGGATACTCTGCCGCAGGGCGAAAGATGGCGTTCAGGCCCAGAGCCACGCTAAGAGTTCCGAGGGTGTAGGCAGGGACATGGCTGGGGACGGTGGCTGCCATGGGCGCAATTGTGAATCTCTGCGATCATCAGTTCCTGCGCATTGAGCCAGAGTTCCAGTGAGAATATACCTGATTATGTGAGAGAGAGGAAACAGACAGATTGGGGAGGAGAGAGCCCTTGCTCGCCACGAACGAGAGAGAAGGGCCGTTGGTGAATTTAAACCTACGGTGGAGGAGAAACGCTAAAGCAACCTTCCCATGCACATTTTCAGGCGGCTCATCACAGTGACTCTCATCATCGGAGATAATCCACCGATGCGTTGCTCCGGGTGGAGAATTCAGCGAGATTGGAATATTAGTGGCGGGCTCGTCTAACCTCTAGCCACGAGTACAGCGTGGAACTGTAAGCACTAAGCCCAAGGCGCATGAAGCCTGCTTATCATGCTACGCAGCTAGACCCCCACAGAGCCGGGCGTTTCCATACCTTATTTGTTGTAATTATCCCCACAACGTGCCGAAACTGCGGCAGATCTCTTCTTCTGAGGTCTGTCGCAAGCAGAAGGGCCCGGAGGAGTGATGTTCAGTGGTAGCACTACCATTTCCAACACCGTCTTGACATTGAAAATAGGACTAAAACGTGTGCGGTTTAAGCTCTGATGATTGAACCTCAACTACCTGGCTTGAAGTATGGTATACGACGACTCGACTGTTGCGTCTTTCTCAGCTCTACGACTGGTATAGCCGCCTAAACGCAGTATCCGTGCTGAGCAGTGCCTCGGGCGTATCGAACTCGACCAGCTGGCCCTCATGCATCACTGCAATGCGATCAAAATCCAGAATCGTCTCGAGCCGGTGCGCGACCGCGAGCACCGTGCAGCCGGCAAAGTCCTCCCGGATCACCCGCTGCATCCGCGCATCCGCCACGACATCCACATTACTCGACACCTCGTCCAGCACCACCACCCTGCTCTTCCGTAGCAGTGCCCGCGCGAGACAGAGCAGCTGTCGCTCGCCGTGCGAGAACGCGTTCGCGTCCAGGGCGACTCCGACTCCCCCCTTCGTCTGCACCGCCGCCCACAGCCCCACACGGCGAAGCGCCCGCTCCACCTCCGCATGGCTATGTCGGCCCCCCGGATCCAGATTGGTCCGAATGGTGCTGTGTGTGAAGAATGTGTCCTGCGGGATAGCATTGAGCGCGTCGCGGATCATCTGTCGTGGGATACGCGCAATGTCGACATTGTCGATCAAGATGCGGCCACGGGGGTCGAGCTCCAGCAGTCGGAACAGGGCCGCCAGAAGAGAGCTCTTGCCACTCCCGCTGCGGCCACAGATGCCAATCTTTTGTCCTGGTTGCACTGACAGGGATAGGTTTCGAAGCACCGGAGTGTTGGCTGCGTCTCCGGCCGTGTACGATGCGCAGACGTTTTGGAACTCGATGGCTCCCCTGGACGGCCATGAGGACCATTCTACCTGCTCGGCCAGCCCCACAGTTTCGCCAGGTTGATCCTCGGACGGCGTGTGGGTCACAAAGTCCCGGATGCGGGCGATCGCGCCGATGGAGGTCTCCAGGTCCGCCCAGTTGCGGAGGATCTGCGACAGCGACTGGCTGAAGGTGATAACGTTCAGGATGGCAAGCCCGACGTAGCCGGTGCCCAGCGTTCCGCGTAGCTTGACCACCAGCACCATGAGAACCGCACCGAGCACCGCAACGGACAGGTCCAGCGCGAGTTCCAGCCATCGCTGGATGCAGAACAACAGGTAGAAAGGTCGCTGGGACTCGTCGAGAAGGGTGAGGCTCTGTTCTTCGCAGGCGGATGCCCACCCGAACGCACGGATGGTCACCAAACCGGACAGGGTCTCGAGGAATTGCGAGAAGAGCGGGGATTTGGCCTCCAGGTCCAGCAGCCGCATCTGCCGGGAGGTGCGGAGGTAGAATTTCTGCAGCATCCACAGGAACAGGCACAGGGGCGGAATCACGGCTGCGAAGTACCGGGTCGAGATGCAGATCATGACCGCGGAAATAAGCCCCCCTGCGAGAGCGAACACGAAATCTAGGACGGCGTATGGTAAGTCATGATCGACCAGCGTCATGTCCTGACTGAACCTGTTTATAAACCGTGGTTAGTAATGTGACGCGACGGCATGAATCGATAACCCAGAACGGCTTACCGATTCACTGTGGTGCCAGTATCGACCGAAGTGAAAAACGAGAGAGGCGCATGCATGACCGAGTTTAAGAGACGCTCGTGCAGTCTCTCAGCACTGCGGGGCGCAAAGAACATAAGTAGGTGGTACGAGCCACCAACGAGGCTCACAGCCGTTATGATCGATGACATGCAATAAAGACCCAGGTAGAAAGGGTTGACGCCGCTGCCCTGGCTCGCGACTGCGCCCATCCAGACGTTGACCAACCATTCGCTGATCTTGGGAAGTATGCCTTCCAATATGAAAGAACTCATCCAAAGAGCCGTGGATGCCCGGTGCACGGTGCCGAAATACCACAGGTAAAGAGTCCAGTCTCCACTCTGCCTGGTCCTCTCCTGGCTGGCGGTGTCAGCCCGCTGTCTTTGCTCCAAGCCGATATGTGCATCGTTTACAGACGTATGTGTTTGCGAACTAGAATCCTTAGTTGTTCGATGCTTATACTGGGCTCGCAATGTACTCATGTAGCCGCTACTCGCCTCGAGATCCTCTAGTGTACCCTGTTCTGCAATAGACCCATCACCTCGCATGGCGACGACATAATCCGCATAAGAGAGACTGTGTACAGAATGCGTAGCCATGATTACCGTTGTCCCCAGCCGACGAAGGACGCCCTGGTCGGCAAACAGGCTCCTCATAATATGGTCTTGGGTGTCTAGGTCAATTCCTGACAGAACATCATCGAGGATGACAATCCTCTTGCGTGCATACACTGCACGAGCCAGGGCCAGCCTTTGCTTCTGTCCACCAGAGAGGGAGATACCAGATGAACCAACCTTCGTAGCTGATATTGTGGGTTAGAGTGTCTTTGGGTAACACGGGCGCTCGAATAAGGATAACTCACCGTGGCCATGCGGAAGATAAGCAACATCTTGATCCAGTCCACATGCGCTGACAACTTGGTGATACCATGTCTCGGTGAATGGGGAGGCGCCCACAACATTATCGCGGAACGACATATTGCAGATCCAGGGCGTCTGATCGACGAATGCCGTCTCTCGGTGTCTTGCGTGTAATAATCCCTTTGTTGAAGGCGTTTCGCCGAGAATACCCTTCACGAGCGTGCTCTTCCCGCAGCCCACCGGTCCAATTATGAAGTAGAATTGGCTTTCGCGAAAACTCAAATTGATATTGTGAATCGAGAAAGATGATGATTGATTCCATGAAAAGCTCACATCGCGGGCAGTGATTACCTCCGCAGCACTGTGGTATCTGGGGCGGCTCATATCTGCGAGTTCTATGTTCTCCGAGGTTGCCTGAGATTCCTGGACAGAGGCTCGAGGATCTTCCGTGAAGATGCGAGAATCCCGTCTGCTCTCTGACTGCATATATTCTTGGATACGGGTGAGCGAGGCCAAGGCAGTATTCATGGCAGGGAGAGCTCGAATGAAAACATTCACGGGTGAGGCAGCCAGAGAGATCAGCGACAGCGTCGTATAGGTCGAGTTCACATTCAATCCCTGTCCCTCTTTGGCTCCTACCGCGTAGATGGCTAACGTAATCGGTGGGGCGAGGAACCTGATACTATTTGCAAGGAATACACGTAATACGAGCAACCGGCGAAATAGCTTCGCCTCGTGAAGCTCATGAACACGAAGCCGTTGGATATTTCGCGAGAGCCAGTCGGTGAAACCCAGCATTTTGACTGACTTCATAGACCCTAGCATGGTTGCCGTGACATCGACTCGCGTCTGAATGCTTTTCATCCAGACTTTCTGTGCGTTGCTCATGTATTTAGCCATGGACAGAATAGCGGCCGTGCAGAAAATCGCCAAGCCAGCCGGGACTATCGCTGCCATCTTGATCTCCTGCGCTAAGAGATAAACCACAATAGCCAGTTCTAGGGGTACCGCCCAGAGATCATGAACCAGCTGCAGCCCGTTGCAAATGGATTGAACGTCACTGGACATGAGTGTCACTGCAATTGATTCATCGAGAGCCGTGATGTCCAGATCCAGCGTTTTGGCATAGATGGTACTGATCAAACTCCCGCGAGCACTGGTCACGAAGCGAAAGGTCATGTGGTAGAACACGCCATTCGACAGAGCAACCCCGAGGAGCACGAGGAAAAAGGCGCCCGTTAGACCCCATCCAATACTCTCAGGTTGGCGCTCATCGTTCGCAAAGCTGACGGTGCGGGTTAACAAGAGGGGCTGGGTATATTTGAACCCAATCTGAACCAAACGGGGAAGAACACAATAAAGAAAGGGTTTCAGGTTCGCACGTAGCACTGTCCAGAACAAGGCTCGCGGCTTGTTCTGTGCCGCCATATTCCACGCATTTTTGATGCGCTGTTGAAGGAACTGTGAGGACATATTCTTATCAATGGGATACAGGTCTTCGTTCTGAAGGTCACTGTGAAAGCCCGATATCATGAGTTGGTTCAGCCAGAAGAAAAAGGATCGGCTGTAGATGCCACTCGTTTCCTCTGGCGACAAGCCTCGGTACGGCGGCAGGAGAATCTGTCGCTTTTCCACTGCCTCTGCCAGTAGAACCATTACCTTCACAGCGATCATGCTAGAGAATACTCCGGAAATAAAACTGGCGGCTGACGCGCGGAACAAGCTTCGCACGCGGGCAGCGTCAAACACCAAAGTCAGAAGGATGTAGCCATTGATGATGGCCGATGGGCGGACGGAGCGAGTATGTTCCAGCCGCGAAAGTAGACAAAGGCCTAGACTGGCAACAAATGTTACGGCGGACTCGGGAAGAGTGGCGGGCGTGCGGAGTGATGGGCTCAGAATGTGGAAGATCAACAGCGCGAGGTGAGTGGCAGCCAATGTGGCTAAGAAGATGAACTTGCTTTCGCGTAGAAAGCCTCCAGGAAGGACTTTCGGCTGCTGACCATGAAGGCATGCGATGCGATACGGTAGGATTAGTAACAAAAGTGCCGATGGTAGCAGCGACAAGACAGTGTCTTCGAAGATGGGTGTAAAGTCGGGGCCTACAGAAGTCACCGGGCTGCGCTTGGGCAGTACTGAAGTATTCCAAGGCCCTGGTTGCTCGAAATATGTTGACATGATTAAAAGCTCGTGGGGACCGCCCAATGCCCATCGGTGGAGTCACTTGGGGGTCCAAACTTAATGTACGAAATTCTTTGCATGGAGAAAATGAAATCGACGTGTGAAGATTGCAGCCTTCGCCTTCTTGTAGTCTGTTAGTATTCGATGTATTTGGTGGCTGCTTACTGACTCTGCTTATCGGCCCAATCGGACACTGTCAACATGCATATTGCGAGGTCAATGTGCCTGAGTATCCCTGTCCCATCCCCCAATCAACCGCCGTGAGCATGTCGTCATTATCTGCCAGGCAGCAGCAGTGCAGCAAGTCTGTGGTTTGCTGCAGACATGATATCGGGAGAAATCGGCTGTTGGGTGTTCATTTGCGCTCCCAGCGGTCACCCTTACAGAATGGATTAGCACGTTCCATTCTGTCATTTCAAGCCCAGCTCCTCCCGTTCAGCCAGAGGACCCCTGATATTTAGGGCCAAGACATAGATGTCTCTGCCTATGTCGATCACAGGAATGTTCCGACGAAACCCCGAGTACCGAAGGAAGGCTTGGCAGGTGGAGCTGCGAAACCGATCCAATGCAATCCACCCAATTTCCCCGAATGCCCAACTTTATATAAACCATTCCACCGTGCCAGAGGGTATTGAACCTTAACAAATTGACCAACTGGAACCTTTCCACTCATCTTCATCCGACCGTGTCCGGGACCCTGCAGGCTGTGTCTTCTTGGCAATCCTACGATCCATGATCCGGCCAAAGGTCGCTCTATGATGAGTGTTTCGACCTCGCTCTCTGGGCCAAGTACCAAGTACATGAGCTTGGCTGCGTCAATGAGGCGAGGTAAAGTACATGACCTCCTGAATCGAGGAGTGCATGCTTTTCGAAGCTGTGTCGTATGAAAAGCTATATAATGGAGCTCGAAGGCGGCTGCACCTGAGCTATCACTTGCACCACCCAGCAAACACTCACGTTCCTCAACCCCCTGTCACTCAAGCACCATGCTTCCCAAAACCATCATCACCATTCTTACCACCCTCACTGCGGCGCAGGCCTCGCCACTTGCGAAGCGGGCCGTTGTCCCCCACGACAGCATCACCCCTTTCGCTGAGACGGTCCCCAACGATGCCGTCGGCAACGCCTTCAAGAAATTTGAGCCCTACCTTCACATCGCCCACGGCTGCCAATCCTACCCAGCTGTCGCCGCCAACGGCGATACCAGGTCAGGCCACCCTCTCCCTCCCGTCTCAACCCGTCATCATCCCACTAACAGGCAAACAAAAACAGCGGAGGCCTCCAGGACACCGGAAGCGCGACGGGCGGCTGCCGCGACCAGTCGCGAGGCCAGACCTACGTGCGTGGAGGCTGGTACAACGGCCGCTACGGGATCATGTACGCCTGGTACATGCCGAAGGACATGCCGACCAGCGGGGTCTCGACGGGGGCGCACCGCCACGACTGGGAGAACGTTGTCATCTGGGTGAACAACCCCAGCAACGCCAGCCCGACGCTCCTCGGGGGCGCCGCCTCGGGCCACGGCAAGTATAAGAAGACGACCAGCCCGCCGCGCCAGGGCGACCGCCCCAAGGTCGAGTACTTCACCAGCTTCCCGACCAACCACGAGCTGCAGTTCACGGAGACGCTGGGCCGGGACCTGGCGCTCGTGGCGTGGGATTCGCTGCCGCAGGCCGCCAAAGATGGGTTGGAAGGCGCGGACTTTGGCAAGGCAACGGTGCCGTTCAAGGATGCCACGTTCATGAACAATCTCGCTAAGGCGGCGCTTTAGATTGCTTTCGGAGAGAGACTAGCCCCCTCATTGACCCTCTACATCATTCATATGAGGTGTATTGAAGGATTTAGTCTCACCGCTCTTGAGCTCAGAGAACGGTTGTTGTGACTATGAATCTTTTACTGTGTTTTGGGTTGACAGAATATATCTTTTGGGACTCCGTGTTCGGCATCGTTGATTTTCCATACCATCTAAACAAATATAACACTATTGTACTAACCGCTCGGCAGTCTTGGCGCGCATTGAACATTGTTAGCACTTGTCCAGCTCGCCGTGTGCTCGGATTTGATCTTGCTTAACCGTAGCCGACGTAATGGTCAGTGCCGAGCAGCCGAAGCGTCGATTCAGCCCCGGATTTGTAAGCAAAGCAGGCTACCTTTCATACCTTTTCTCTCATTTGCTTCATTCTTCACTCTTTCTCATCGGATTGTTTCATCATTCTTTGGTCAATTGAACAAACGATGACCCGGTCAATTCTGATCACAGGGGTTTCGGGTTACATGTAAGCCAGCCCATGGGCCTGTACTGTACACGACGGTGACCAAAATGCTGACTCGCCTTTCACCTGTAGAGGCGGTGCCATCGTGGCCGAAGTCCTCGAAGCCCAGCAGAACAACGACCTGTCGGGCTGGCGCATTGCAGGACTCGTGCGATCAGAGGCCCAGGCAGCCAAGATCCGCTCGCTGTCTCCAGTCGAACCGATCGTCGTTTCGGATTTTGATGAGTTAGACAAGCTTGAGGAAATTGCCCAAGGGTTCGATGGTAAGAAAAGATGGATGCTGCTTTCATTGTTTGGCTTCTTCGATGCTGATCCTCGAGGGTGGGCAGTCATCATTCATGCCGGAGCAGGCTGGCACACGGCCTCGGCGAGGGCATTCCTGAGGGGACTCGCCATCGGAAAACGCAATCGGGCAGGGCATCGCCATCCCCACTACATTCAGGTATTCTATAGAACTTCTTTCTCCGCCTCCGTACAGAGAGATGGGCAGACCATCCGAATAACATTCCCCCTCGCCTAGATCTCTGGCACCTCCAACTTAAGCGACCGGCCCCACTCGGCGAATTTCATCGAGGATCATATCTTCTCCGACGCGGAGGATGATATCTTCGCCTACGAAAAGGCGCGAGAGGCGCGAGAGGTGTACTACCAGCGCACCACGGATATTGCCGTGGTGGAACTGGGCGAAGAGCTGGGGATCCCTACGCACATTGTGATGGCACCTACCATCTTCGGGCTGTCTAAGGGCTTGTTCAACCGCTTCTCCGTGCAGCTGCCCGCTATTATTGCGGACGCGGTGACGACGGGCCAGGTGAAGGTTTTGGGCGATGGCCAGACCGTCTGGACCCACGTGCACATCGACGATCTGGCCCGCTTCTTTGTGGTTCTGCTCCAACACATCGCCGACGAGGACGTTAGCAGGGAGATCCCCTCTGGCCGACGAGGCATCTATTTTTGCGAGTCCGGCCAACACACCCACCACGAGTTCTCGCAGCGCTTGGCCGATGCGGGGGTGGAGCTGGGAATATTCAAATCGGCGGAGCTTGCCAGTGTCTCGGTGCAGGAGGCTGCCGATGCATGGGCCGGGGGGAATGCAGCTCGGGTCGAGCTGTCATTTGGTGCAAAGTGAGTTTCGCATTGCAGACCCCTTGTGATACCCAGAACCTTTGACTTGTTCTTTCTTCGTTTTCATGGTTTTTGTTTCCTTGGTTCCAGATGCTCTTCCGCTGACTGAGATCCTATGCAGTGCTCGCTGCAAAGCCGTCCTTGCCAGACAGCTTGGCTGGATTCCCAAGCATGAGAAGAAGTGGGCGGAAACCTTCCATATCGAACTCCAGGAGTATGTCGAGCGACCTCCCGACCCTAAGACCCTACCTTTGGTGATGCAGAAGAAGAAGACCTCCACCTGATCGATGGCGTCTGGTCATTCATCACATGCTACTTAGTTATATGCCCCAGCCGATTCTGGGTTTCTTCGGATACCTCTGTTCCCAGCAATCATAAAGCTTCGCGTAAACCGCATTCTCCTTCCTTCAAGTAATCTGTAAATCCGCCACTCCAGCCTTGCCCTGCTACGAACGCATGGGCCTCCTGATCCGTGGTAAGGTAAATAGGATCGGACTATGCACGAATTACACATTATCGGGGAAAGATACCGGCACCGAGCGGTACCGGGTAGATAGACGTTCGCAGCTCTCATTCCGAAATGCCGTCCGCTGCGCGGAACCTGCGCGCATTCGATGGGCTGTTGGGGTAAATGTAAATGTGGAGACGCCAGCTAGCGGAATATGATTTCCGCCAGCCATCAATGATCGGCGTATGACGACGCCTCGCCAATCTTTTAGGAATGCAATTTAGAAAATTCCTTAGAGGGCATTACTTATAGACCTACTGTGCCATTTCTGTACTAGGTACCCGTTTCTCAACTGGCCCGTAAATGATTCGCGTAGCATGGTCAATGTCCTTATTTCATTGTTTGAAGCAAAGCTGCCCTCCAATTTCGCAGTGCCCTGTATTTCTCCTCTCTACTCTAATAACGTCCCCGCAGATATCCGATGACTTGTTAGCCCACTTGCGCATCCCGTTCCTGCGCTGTTATGATTGTATTGTATGCCAGCGTACTGAATAGGATCTCTCGCATGGTAGTGCGTAGATTGTCTGCCAATCGTGAGATGTCCTTATGCCATGCTAATCTATTGCGTAGCAAGAATCCGAAACAGCTGTTTGACAGTCCCTCCCTCGCTTCTATAGCCAGCCCGTGGGTGTTCAGAATCAACTTTCTATATGTCGTGTTTTCTGAAAATGCGCTCGAGGGGGATAAATGGAAATTGTAGTTTGCAGGAATAATCGACGACAGGAATACGGCGACCTGCTCAGGCCGCTGCTGGGGTTTGATTCGCTTGTCCAGGGCTCCGATTAAGTTGTTTGCTCCTTTGAATGGGCACTAATTCTCCAAGCAATTTTGAGATGCGCATGGTACGGAAGTCGAAGTAGTGGAGAAATGATTCCTAGCGGAGAGGTGACAACAATTAAGGAAGCTCCCCACCGCGGGAAGCCTGCGCGCTGCAATCTCATCGATGTTGCAGAGATTTTGAGGTTGGCCAGCAACATCTGGCTCATCGCTTCGAGTATGCCAAGATCCTCTTTAGGTAAGTGGAGCTCACGTGCGAGGAACTCGGCTATTGATTCATGTGCAAATTCGACCCTTGACTCCGAGTTGACGGCCGTTACGGGATTTCAGCAACCAACAGCTCCCTTCGCCGACCACTTAGCCCATGATGGTTTTCAGCCGCTCTTCGTACGCTTTAAGCTTCGCCATCAGGTCTATAATGCGGCTTTCATCCCACACAGTCCCGTAATACCTCGTCTTAACCGTCCACCAGCAGGATAATAGGAAACAATGCACTGGGTCAAGGATAGTCAAGGATAGCTCTGGCAGCTTCTCCTTCATAGTCAGTCAACTTGCTCAAATCGCCCCTATTCAGCTATCTCCTGCCCCGGAAATGCATGTGTGCATGGGGTAACACGAAACTCGTACTGCCTGAATACTGGTCTATCCTGATGGAGGTTACCTTTCAGCCATCTTGTCGCACAATTTATCTCAAGCTTTCCTTGCCAGATGAGAGTAAATCTGTATTAGATGGGTAGTATTATGCTATTAGACTTGTGATGTCAATTCTCACCTTGACCCTGCATGAGTGCTTCAATTGCTTCTGCATTCCGATCGGCAAATATGTACAAGGTCCGGCCACAGGAGATATGAGAAGTCCAAAGAAAAAAAGACTCTCTTTCGCTTGCAGCTCAAGCCGATTTCCAAAGTCAGTATCTGAAGTATCATGAACCGTGGATTTGATCGGCTACTACCACTACTGCGAGGTGCGCTCATCTGACAGGATGAAAGAACTTTCAAGATCTTCTGCAATCACCAATTAGGGACCCCCATTGGATTGCGTGGGAACAAGGTATGCCTTTTCTGCGAGTAAAAATGTTTCTCAGACATGGATGACGGCGGGGCTACTACCCATACCACGTAATACCCACAAGTCTGCCAGGACTACGGTACATCAATCGGGTCATGGTTATCATCTTCAACAAAGGTGCTTTGTTCCTCGTTTCCAATCATCTGTTGTTATGATCCTGTGATCAAAGACTATTGTTACACAATAGGATTATATGATTCTTGCTTCTTTGTGCGGCTAGTTGTATTTCTGCATTGTTTCTTAAAAGAATAAGATAACTGGATGAGATACCAAAAGCTGTTGATAGATGATCACCGACTGGAGCTCGATTGTTCCTTATCAACCCTCTTCTAATCATAAGTCTCTGCCTTTGGCTTTGTTCCTGCAACCTCTAGATATCTTCCAGCCCCTACGACATTTTCGCGGTATAAATACCGCGGTCGACCCCTCAACGAGATCCTGATATCCTGCCTCAACCACACCCCCTTACAGAAGAACTTCACTCAGCCAGATTCCAGTACTGACATACCGATAGCCACCATGTCTCGCCAAAACGAGACGAAAACCTTTGAGGAAAAGCTTCAAGAGCTCCAGGAGCTCCGAGAGCTCCGGGAGCTCCGGGAAACGCTATCCAGGATCCGCGAATCAAACTCTGACCAAACTCGAGATCAAGAGCAGAGGCAGGATCCCGCTTTGCTCGAAATGATTGATAAGTGTGTAAACAACATCGAAGAAGTTGAACAGTGGGTGAAACTGTGGACAAGGATGTTGCAACTCCGCGTTCCAGAATTAGAAGAAAACACAGAGACGGGTAATATCTAGTCTCAGGTGCTTTGAATGCTGCAAAGGCGGCCTGTAAGCGGAGACCAGTGGCAGTCGAGATATGACGATCTTTGTCGGACTTTCGACCTGGAGCCCAGGCATCCTAACGACGGCCCTGGGTCTTGGTGCCTGAGGTTGCAATCCCACCGCCCAGCCGGCTGTCTTTGCTAAGGTAGTTCTCTTAAATAGTCTAATATAGAAGAAAATTCTTCTATATATATTCAGAGGTGTCACCAGATTCTAAGATTTTGCTCTCTGTAATGTATTCTTTCATTCTTTCTTATCAATATTATACTTGGCCAATCCAATGCGGACCTTTCTTGCGTTTAATTGCTATATTCACCAAGTGAATTAACAGCCGTTTGTTTTCATTATGTTGCCTGCGATCCTTCAACTTTTTAAGAATATCGGCTTCGCCTTCTGCCATATCCCTCCGCCTTCAAAAGAACCATGTAAGTAGATTGATTTCAAGATAGCTAGATAGAGAGATTTATTACCTAGTTATAGTATTATGATTCCTTCAAGGCCTCGACTGGCAAGCTTGGTGATATATCCTACTACGATTCTCAGCCTATCCAAGAATCGAGCAATCAAACAGACTATCAATACAAGTATTATCAAATTGATATATCTATTCAGAACCGATACTTCGCCCAGTAGAACGCCTACAGCTCTATTAATAAACTTTTTCTATTTATTTCCTATACCGCCAGGGATGAGGTGGTAGCAGCGGATTACCCTTATGACGAGCACAAGATCTTCCTCACAATCGACAGGCTCAACAAGCTCGACCCAGCCGACCATCCCAGAATGATTCGGGCGTTAAAGGACTGGGTACAGGCCAGGCCGCACAATGTGAAGATCTGTATCTCCAGCCGCGGCGAGAAGGCGTTTCAAGAGGCTTTCGAGTCATGGCCCGGGTACAATATCGATGGAGTCAACTTGGTTGATATGCTTTGATATGCTATGGTATGCCCGTGCAGAGCCCTTACTCCAGGCCTTTCCGCGTATGACCAAGTTAGTGTCCCCAGATGAACCATATAAGCTAGAGTAAAACATGGTAAAGAGGGCCGATGGCTCGATGCTATACCTCCTCAAGCTCGTGCGAGGCCTGATCAGGGAGGAAAGTCGTTCCTGTGGAAGTATCGAGGAGATCGTAGACGCTCTTACCAAATGCATGCTCCGGTACCGAGGGAGCTATGACTCAGATATGCTCTGCCCGCCGCGCGATAAGGATTAATATCATCCTTCTGAGGATATATGCTGGTCGAAGGTTGGTTTTTCGCAATCAATTTGGACTTTTAGGTTTAACTTCAGGGTTGGCGCACACCTCTCCTTATAATATCTGGTCTTGTTATCAAAGTACTTACCCAGAGAGCAACTCACCATGTTTCAGCCTCCGCAGTCATAATGCGAGCATCCCTTAATATGGTTTTCAAGACATATTACATTCCTCGAATCTTGGACAGACCAACGAAATGCCGTGGTCGTCTGCTTTTTTGTCCTTCAAATGATTTAAATAATGGTTATAGTCTCCCCGTACAACTAGAGCCCACCATTCCCTTTACAGATTACTCCGACAGCAACCTCTTCCACCCTGATCTGCAGCAGCAGTCTCACTTGCCTCCTTCTTCTTCACAAACTCGAACTCATTGTCATTTAGGTATTCTTCTTAGAGGCGGTGCTATATGGTAATGCAGACTAGATAGCAATGGCGGAAGGTCAAGAACGCCATTAATCGAAGTAAGCACTGTTGTACCCGCACATATACCTCGACAACGGCTAATCGACTGACAGCTCAGATCAGATCCACGGGGATATATTTGGACCAGTCGCCCTTTACCTTCATAAAGTCCAAGGGCTCCATGTGCTCGACGGACCCACCGTACGGTCGGCTCACGGCATAACCTAGGAACCGCTGCACCGACGTAGGGTACCTCTCGACCACCTCCCACGGCACCGCGAGGTATTGGTTCTCCTCCTGGCGGCGGTATCCTGCGGTCGCGGTCGCGCTCAAGAGCACGGTGTCTTTGTCGGTGGTGTTTGCCGCGCGCCCGAAGTAGGTAGAGCCCAGCCTGACAGAGAGATCGTCAGTTCTATGAAAGCACGCAGCATAGTGGGTATCAGACTCACCAAAGCAAAGCGTCGCCTTTGCGCAACTCGACGAGATATTCATCCTCGGGGTTGGGGTCCCGCGAGTCCGTCCAGTGATTGGACCCGATGACCACGCGCACCGCACCGTTATCGCGGGTGAGGTCGTGCGCAGCGTACATGATCCCCAACTGGGCTTCGCGCTTGGCTGGGTGGGAAATGTGGTGGCATTCGTCTTGACGACGAAGGCCCCAGGGGAGGCTGTTCGGTTGGGCAGACAAGATTGAGGTCTGCGAGACCTGGGGCTCTGAGATTGACACGGTCCGTTCCTGCTCATAGTATATGATACATGCGTCGGTGAGGATTCGGTTGCTGAGATCGAGGTACAGGGGATTCATCAAGAGCTGGGTCGCGAAGGCCACACTCTTGGCTGCCAGTGAAAAGGTCTGTCCATCAGGGAGAGTGCCGACTTCCTCCAAGACGGCGTCGATGGTCTCGCGCGTGGTGGCACCCTCCACAATCACCACGCCGTCGGCCTTGAGGTATTGGTGGATGATGTGCGGGTCTGCAGCGGCGGCCGAGAAATGCTTAACAGCGGCGGGCATGGCGGTGGAAGACCTGGGCAAGTGCTAGAATGGACGCGTTTCGTGTAGATGGTTACTTGGTAGGCGGGGTAAATAAGGTAGACGAGATCAAGGATTAAGTATTTCCAGCCCCTGCTGATCCTGATTATAAGTGAATGGTTGGCTTATAGGCGTAGGGTCGCCCGAGAGTCGGCATTCGCCACGAACGGCCACATTGAGTGTTGATAGCCGGCAATCATTATTGCGCTAACTCTCGTGCTGAGAGGTGGTAATTTCGTGGGAAACGCATTGGTTTGAGCCACGCGAAATTGATGACCTGGGAGATGTGCGATATCCTATCGATACCTCAAACGTACCGCGATTGCCGAGGCTATGATGACCATTTTCGGCCTCGCCCCAAGGATTACGGAATAACCGCAATACGACAAGAATAAATAGTCCAAGGAAGGACAAGGCTCAAGACATCGAGTTACAGCACCAGCCCCTACCTTCTGTATATCCCAACACACAGTATGCCTAACCCCCCTCACCAGGCTGGAAACCCCGAAGTGGTGGAGCTGGATGCCACAGCCCCCATTGAAGCCATTGTCAACATTATCCGGCGAGACGGCGGCATCATCATCAAGAACTTCCTGAGTCCGGAAACCATCGACCAGATCCATGCCGAGGCGCAGCCCTACTGGTCGAAGCTTGGGACCTATGTTGGGAAACTCTTCGATGCCGCGGATCCCCCCCTCAGCGGTTTCGCAGGGAAGTCCCCGACCTTTGCCCACCAAGCGATCAACCACCCCACATTCCGCGAGACTGCCAAAGCGCTACTGAAGGAAGAATCGTGAGAGTTTTGGTCGTCTCTATCTTGTACTTCTTGGACTCACCGTTGTTTTAGAAATGTGTATCGCGATGGGAAAAGGTACCACACGGTCTCCTACCCCGTCTTGGCCGTGTCGGAGGCCTTCAACCGCGGTTCTCCCTCAACCGCCCAGCAGCTCCATCGGGACGACATGGCCCAGCACTTCGAGCATCTGGAAGAGAGCGGAGAGAGCTCCCTCCTCGGTCTGCTGGTTGCGGGGGTGGTAAGCAGGATTCTCTCCTTTCCGGACGAAGCATTTCCCAGCGAAAAAACCCGAACGCGCAGCTCATACAGGCCAATTTCATCTTTCTAGGACACGAACTTCGACAACGGCGCCACTCAGGTCATTGTCGGCTCCCACAAGTGGCCCGAAGCATCCATCTGTGGCCCCGCGGATCGATCCCTCTGCTCGACCTGCGAGATGAAGAAAGGCGACGCGGTGTTCATCATCGGGAGCATCTGGCACGGGGCGGGTGAGAACCGGACAAACCCGCCCGAGCGCCGCATCATCTACTCCTGTCATATGACCCGGGGCTCCCTGCGCGCAGATGAAAATCAATACCTCGGGGTGGACTTGGATGTGGTCAAGACCTACCAGCCGGAGGTCCAGGCCTTACTGGGATACTCGGTTAGCCACCCCAGCTGTGGTCACGTGGGCATGAAGGATCCGATCACGCTGTTGGGAAGCAGGGAAGATCCGTTCGGCTATGGTGACTTCCACGGCCAGGTGGCTGGCGCAGCCTCCTAAGGCAAGATCTTCGTGTGCAGTTGTTGGAACTGGTACGTTGAAAGGGAGGGTGTTGCTTAAAATTTGTTCGGTGGAGCTTGACTTCACAACGCTATTAAAGATAGTTGTGCAAAGTAGTATTAGGCTTGCCGAATCTGATGCTCTCGCTGTTTCTTCTCGAGGTGAATATTTCAAATTTTTCTGCAAATCTGTAATCAATACTCATTGTAGTACCACCTGCATAGCTATTAGCGTATATCAGAAACTCATTGAAAGGGAACTCCTAGATTATTCAATGATGATGCATTTGCATCGGTTAACTGTCATCACTGGAATAGCTTTATAATTCTCCATACTTCTGTGGTATTCTTTCTAAGTTCTATCACTAACTTGACATTTATTGCGCGTGTACATAAATTCTTGATGTCACGGTATCTGGCAAAATTGTCTGTGAACTAGCCGTCGACCTACAAGGGACTAAACCAGGCATCAAACCCTGAGGCCGCCTAGCGACAAAAGCATGTCGTCTTGGGAAACAACCTAGTCCGGGACTGTCACTCAAGTTGATTTCTACAGGGATGCACAAGTCAAATCAGATGGAACTACCAACTGGCAAAGCTTCGGGTCTTCTTGCAGCACGGCAAACTCACCTCAGACTCTTTGTTTTTATTGCTGGGGGAACAAATGGCAAGATTACCCATAACATTATAGAGAATGCCACCATAGATCTTGTTAAAGGAGAAGACCTAAATCTCTGGAATCGAGGATTCTCGCCCGTGAACAGAGGGCGCGGTGAGGGATCTGACATGCCTAGCCCTATTAGCGGGGTTGATTACACATATGGCAGGACCTGACTATACCGGTGATCGAACGAACGGGTTTCTAAGGGCCCTATGCAAACTGCGGGAGGATGCCTGGGTGCCCTGGAGTAATTCTACTCTATCATCATACTTCAAGTTATTCACTGGTTGCATGGTTCTGGGTATCATGGGTGATAAGAGCTATTTGTACTATCTAAGGTGAGCGGCAATGACGGCCTGTTTGGGTTAAGCCTGCCGATAGCCCTGGCTGGGCCTGCCTCGCCACATGAACTATCTTTCACTTGGTTATTAAAACTGTGGGATTAAAACTATGTGTAATTATGGAACAAAGGGGCGGGCAAATATTTTCCGCTCAAAAAGCTTATGGCTAGGATAACGAGATCATGAAATGTTTTTCCCAGCCGGCGCGGGAAGGTTGTAAGATCCGTCTCTATTGCGATTACGACTTGGGGCGCCCGACTACCCATAGCATTCGTAGCTGCCATGCTAACACAAAGTCGCAAGCCCCCTTGCACCAGTCGATATAGGGTGGAATTATGGTCATTCCAAAAGCTGGGAGCTTGCTGCACATGGATTAGAGTCTGGATATGGGCTAGGATCTGACCCCTGCGCCGCTCGCATATATCAGGTCGTTGGGCCACGGGTAATGGTTTGATAATTCAGTTACAGTATGTACAGCCTTCAACTAGGGTTACTTGAGGAGCTTATCTTGAGCTATATCAGTGCTACCGGGCGATGCAGTATAGAGGGATATGACATTTCTATATTTGAAAGGTAGTTGCCAGTCTGAATCGTCACCTCCACCGCGGTTTGTAAGGCGGGCTGTTCTTCTAACGCGAGCGAATTGTCTCTTACATACATTGCCCTTATTTCTTGTTTGCCTTCTTCTTCTCTACCTTAATGAGCCCAGGGATGGAAAGTATGTTCCATGGTGAACTTTCCACTGGGTCACATATCAACACCCAGTAAATGATACATAGTTTTGACCAGTTGAGACGTTTTTTGATTTCTAATTTTTCCGCCCCCGTGGAGTCTCCAATTGCTTCGTAACTCTCCAGTACCTGAAGGGTTGTTCAAATGTCGGCTATGGGGCCAGCAGTGGGCGTCTGCTCTGAGTCCCAATCCTCACGGTCGACATGGCGTAGTCTCACGAATGCCAGATCCAAGACCAAGGCCGAGATCGAGAGAGCGGCACCAAACCAGAGGGCAGCCCTATAGCCCGCGACTTCAGACTCCCGGTGCTTCGCGACCTGCACTTCTATGATCCCCGCAAACCCGAGTCCCAGGCTGTTGCCGTACAGATTCAACGTCCCGATCAAGCTACCCGCAACCCCCTGCTCGTGTTTCTGGACGCTATTGCTAGCAATGATCTGAGCGGCGACGTAAACAAAATCGGGGCAGAAACTGCCGAGCACGGTCGAGGGGAAAACCTGGGCCCAGTACAGCTGCTGCTCCGGCATGGTCGCTAGCAGCATTGTAGACGCCAAGGAGGCGAGGCACCCTATAGCGAGAATATACTGCGCCTCCAGGTGTGGGATCAGCCAGGCCGCACCCGTCACCGCAATTGACGCGCCGAGGCCGTAGGGAATCCACCCCACTGCGACATGAAGAACCGTCCAATCGCGGATCAGCTGTTCCCATGCCACCATGTACCAAAGTGAGATTCCAACGGACATGTAAATGAACAAAACGACCAGGATCAACGCCTTGAAACTGGGGGCCTGGAAGACGGCCACCGGCATGATCGGCTCCGCGGCATACCAGGTCTCCCAGACGAAGAAGAAGACGATCATAACCACCGAGGAGACTAAAATCACAATAGTGCTCGGTGATTCCCACCCAGTGGACGGCGCTTGACTGGATTACGATGATCATCAGTTATAGACAATGGCAGGATTGTGGAGGGGCCACCATACTTCCACGAAACATTGAACAGAATAAGCCCACCCAGGCCAAGCACGGCGCCCACGTAGTCCACTTTGCCGTCTTTTGCCAATCGCTCTTCGCGCGGGGCGGCAAAGAAAAGACCCCCAAACGCTGCAGTGCCCAGACACGCACTAAAGCTGTTTCAGTTCTGGATGTGGGTTGTATAGTATTGGCCGTTTCTTCCGACCATCGCAAACTTACATAATTACGAAAATCCATTTCCAATCGGTAGACTCCAGGATTGCCCCAGTGATCAGTGCCCCGATCAAAGCGCCTATGGGCGGTGACGCTGCAAAGAGGGCCAGGGTGTAGTTCCGGGCTCTGCTCGGTGGGATCATGATGGTAAGCACCGCCACGGCGTTAGGCATGAGAATACCCCCTCCGATCCCGGTCAGCGCACGCATGGCGATGAATGAAGCATACGTGGTGCAGAATGCGTTGCAAATCGAGAAGATGACGAAAATCGCTCCTCCCAGCAAAAGAAGTCTTTGGTGGCCATAGATCGCTCCCAACCGACCGCTAATCAGAACAAATGCACTTTGAGTAAGTCTGTTACGAAAATTGTCAACTGAGGTTCTCCGGTCTAGCAGCCCCGCTCTCGGCCGTCAGTGTCCTAGAGCATGCGACAAGTTTCCAAGTTCAAGGTTGCATTTCAATCCTTCCATTTCTGGGGCACCTACCCATATGCGGCAGGCATCCAGTTCGCTTGTGAAGCTCCGACTTTCCGCCCGAGTCGAGCACTGAATTCATAGCCTCCAGCTACGGTGGAGAACATTGAGGTAAACTGGGAGAGGAAAGCGTCGATGTTAGACAGTTTTCAGGATATACGGAGAAGAAAACTCGCAAGGATGGGATTATTTGGGTGCGTGAAGGGTGCAGACCTGGATCAAATTGCACAGTAGAATGAGGCAAGTGACGAGTCTCTGCCTAGCTTTTCCCAGAGGGGCTGAACAGCCGGTGTCTAGAGGCTCCCTCTGTCGAGTTTCTGAGGTCACAACCCGGCTCACAATTGAGAGGACGTCATCCCCGTACCCTTCACGGGCCGCCAAGGCTTCAGGGTTCCGCATGTTTCTATAAGGGAGAAGGCGACGGCGAAAGAGTCTGGAGATAGAACAGAATGAAAGGACGGTCCGGGAGATTCATATCCTGCCCAGATTATCAGGACTCACATGTCCTACAATTGATGCAAAAAAGGCTTGCGATGCGTTGCGATGCCGGGAGATGTTCTACAGTGCAGAGGCCATCGGCTAACACCACCAAATCGGGTTAGATTGACCCTATTCCCATCGACAGTTCACTCGGGATATCCATCCAGGCTCCAGTGTGGAATATGTTATATACGTGAATCATTTTCTCTACAAAATCCTGAGAAAAGGTTCTTATGGTACGCCTTGAATCTCTACCTTTTTTTCTCCCTGTCTTGGCTCTTATTTTTCCTTTTTTTTTTCTCTTTTTATCGCTACGGAATACTTTTCTTCTTCATTTTTTTTTGTCTTTTCGTTTGCGAGATGGAAATCCGAAGGGTTCCAAAATCATGTCAAATCTTTGAATTTGATTACATTCACTAGCAAGTACGGAGCACGTCAGACGTGCTGTATATCCAATAATGAAGTGGATCGAAGCTAGTCTACCCTTATCTAATCAGGCTCCGCGGAGCTTCTATAAGAGGGCATCTTTACCGATAAGGCGGGGTATCAACTTTCTTCCCCCGCTCAACTGATCACGATAGCCTGGCCTGTCAGATCGCTGCAGTGGCACACGAGAGACACCCGTTATGCCTAACAACCATGACGATAATCTGCTTAGAAAGAGATCCAGAACTGGTAGGCTCTCTTCCTGTAAGCTGACGGTTCATCCTAACTCCCTCCAATTTGACACATTCGGACTGTTCTAGGATGCTGGACTTGTCGAAAACGACATCAGAAGTGTGACGAGCATAAGCCAACTTGCATGAACTGTCGCCTGCGTGGGGTCGACTGCGGAGGGTATGGCATTATGTTGACCGACTTTACAGCCCGTGGCAATCGGACAGGGCAGATGGTGTCGAAGATGAAGAGAAACCGACCCGCTGACCACGAAGTGGATGTTATTCCGCGGGCCTCACGACCGAGTGCCACATCAGGATTGGAAAGCATGGAAATTGGTGAAAACTTGAAATCGCCTTTTGAGCTGATAGACGACTCTCTGTTTCTGGACCTCGATTCGCGCTGGGATGAAGATCTGGACTGGATTGTATCTGCTGAACCTGAGGCGCAACGTAATGCCCTCACGCCTCCCACCGTGGCTGAAGTAGCAGGAGACTGCTTTGTAGATACTGCGCACTCAGTGGAGATGTCGACTCTCGACCCTTCCCTCCTATTCATGCATGAGTCAACAGCCCTGCCACCCATTCCTCAGGATCCTTTTGACCAGTATCTATTTACCTACTGTGAGTCGCAGTCCCCCCTTCGTGACTCCATCTGCCGAAAGATTTGGTAACCTTTTTCTTCCTTCCTAGATATGGAGACCCTTGCTTTGCGACTGTACCCGGTCAAAAAAGACCAAAATCCCTATCGAACAATATATGGGGCTCTTGCAACGGAGTCAGAACCTCTATTGAAATCGATCATGCTAGCGTCTGCACTCCATCTCACTAAACAAGGACGGTTACCCAGGTTTGCCATCAAGCCCTACCGCATGGCAGTGCAAGAGTCATTCCGCGAGGCCTTGAAAAGCCAAGATGAGGCGTGGAGCCTGGGAGTAACTGTCCTTCTCTCCGTTGTCTTTGATGTATACCGTCTTCTTCCCGTCATGCAGAAAACGCATTAACTCTCCACAGATCATCGGTACCGGATTGGCGACATGGAGCTCGAAGCTTATAGGCTGTCGTCGACTGTTAGAAATCGCTTTCTCGGCTTCAACAAGTACCAAGACGCTCACCGGCCTGCATTGTGTCCTTCTTCAATACAACTGGGCAGTTACGATGGGCAAGACCCTGGTTAGAGGCTTGGTACCGGAGGAAACTCTCAACGAGCTTAAATGCATCGATGAATGTGAGTCTCGCCCTACCAATCTAGTTTTATACTTGATACTGCAGATAGACTGACGGCACGCCTTTCGTTCTGGCAATAGTACCATCTCGAGGCAGCTCCACCGAAGGGCTAGAGATGGCCTCCCATCAGCGTCAATGGTGGGACAACTTACCCGACTACCAGATGCATCTCTTCCTGCGCGAGGCGACCGATTATTCCCTCGCTGTGGCTCGGATCAGCGCTACCGAATCAAAGGACGAGATGTTGCGGTTGATGCCCCGGGTCGCGGATTTGGTCAACAGGATCCAGGGATGGCACCCGAATATATCCACGGTTCCTGAGGAATTCGTGAGCTCAATTCAGCACTTCAATTGCATCTGGAAGGTGGGCATGCTGTGTTTTGTGTACAGCGAGATATATGCCCTCGGGCCCAATGACGATCTGATCAAGGACTTGGTGCAGGCTTCCATGGAGCCGCTGGATAAGTTGTCTTGGCTCCAGGCTTGTTTGTTCCCTGTGTTCATGATTGCCCTGCATGCTCGGACCGAGCAAGCACACTCAAGGTTTGAGGCGAAGTTGAATGAAATGCACACCGTTTTAGAATTTCAGGGACCGCTTTCCGTGATATCGATTCTGAGAGCCATATGGCAACAGACGAGTGCCACTCACGAGGGTAGAGTGCAATGGAGGGAGGTTATCAGGGAACTAGGAGCGGAGATCAACGTTTTACTTTGATGGGCTGATTATCTCTCATGTTTCCGTGAGACTTGCCATGGAGAGGATTGCAGCCATTTTATGCACTTAGCTCAAAAGCCTTATTGTAGGCCCCAACTGCCTTATTTTTCAGCTTTCCTCGCCCATAACACGCTTTTATAGGAAACATTATCTCGGTGCAAAAACGCTGATCAATCTAAAAGGAGTCCAGAGGCCGACCATAGAGCTCACTCCCTATGCACGTAATGGCCGCCCGAGTAGGAACAGATGAATGAAGATTGTCACTTCACAGGTCAAGTTATCAAAATAAAATCTCCAGTAAGTTGAGCAAATAATCACGTACATGCGGCCGGACCAGCCAAGTCAAGACATCTTCATGTTTATTGGCCTGCGATAGAACTTTTATAGATTGCTTATCAGTGGCAAAGGTCTCATAGTTCAACCTTTCCTTTCTTGTCTCTAATATGCTATCAAGATATCTTATCATCTCTGATAGGGAGCAGGATGCCAATACCGAATGTCGGCCTCCTTTCAGTTCGGTGTAGTGAGCCAGGGAACTAAATAGCACTTTCCTCTTTAAAGGCAGACAGATAAGGTGATGATCCTTTCAAGCGTCAAGCAAATCTGCGAACAGAACTCACCAAGCCCCCGTCGCTATGTCTCTAGAACCTGAAACACAGTCTCCCCATATATTTGGTCTCTGGAGCGCGATCGGTCTAGGGTGGCTGACCCTCAATGTCTTTGGAACTCTGTCATTTATCATCGTCGTAGGGCTACCGGCCGGCGGTGTCCCGGTCATTCTTTACGGATTGTATGTACAGTCCCACCTAGCCAGCCGGAGAAAGTTTGGCGCCCTGTCGTTTTTCGCATCTGACCGTCATGTGGACAGCATCGGCTCCAATATCGCGGTGATCTGCATGGTGATGACCTTTGCCCAGTGTGCATCAAGGTTCTCTACTGCAGGTAAGCAGTGCATGGTTACCTTAATATAGATGTACTACACAGCTCCAGATCAGCTCATCTAAGACCAGGCGGCGCCTATCATTACGCATGTTTTCTGATTCCTCTCCAATACCGCCGCCAAATAGCGTATCCTCTTGGCTGGTTGAACTATCTCGGCTGGATCTTTACCCATGCGGGCGCATGCGCCATTGTTGCTACCTTGACACTGGGGCTGGTCAAACTCTGTAACCCCGAAATTGACATATCGCCTCGCTGGAAGCTCTTCGTCGTCTACATCTCCATCAATTTCCTATGCTGGCTGTTCAATCTCGTGGCCGTTCGCGGCATTCCGACGTTGGAACTCCTGGGCTGTGAGTCCCACAAGTCATCTGGCTTAGGTAAAGCCCCGGGAAAGTTATTATGACTAACGTGATGTCTACAGGCTATGCGACAGCCTTTGGATTTGTGGCTTATACTATCGCTCTACTGGTGAAGGCCCCAAAGGCTGATTCGAGCTCTGTGTTCACCCAGGTCAACGATGAGACGGGGTAAGCAAGCAATCCATCGTTTTGCCATGTGCCCCTCCTCCAGGACAGGAATTGCTAAAATCCGATTTGCTAAAGCTTCCATTCGCATGGCTTCGCGATTTTACTCGGGCTGGTCAATAGCTTCGGAACCATGATGGGGTTGGATGGACCAGCCCACCTCGCAGAGGAATTGCCCCGGCCGAAAGTCCTGCTCCCTCGGATCATGATGATTATCGTTCTTTCTCAGTTCCTCGTCGGGCTGGTGTGGATTATTGTCTTGGGATTCTCCATTACCGACGTGTCCGCCATCACAAGCAGCGCCACAGGGTATGCTGGATTCTTCTGTCCTTCCCGATCCACCCCCAAAACTCACTTCATGTACTGTACCTCGTTGCTAACGGCGATCACGCAGGGTGCCTGTGCTGGAGATTATCCGACTAGGCACAGGAAGTAATGCCGCCGCCATCGTGTTTTGTCTGATTTTGATTATCAACAATGCCACCTCGGCGTTGGGCAGCGCGGTAACCATGAGCCGACAGGGCTATGCGTTCGCCCGAGACGGTGGCCTTTTTTGGAATGCTCAGTAGGTTCTTTGGGATTCTTGAGGTTAGAAAGGTCACTTGACATTAGACCCCTAACAAATGATACTCTGGGCTAGGCTCGCCAAGCGCTGCTTAAACTCCAATCTTCCATTTTGGTCGATTACCCTGCCGTCCCTGATTTGCGCTCTTGTGGGATTGATGTGCGTATCATTTGAAGACGTCCATCTGTCGCGCAGTGAGATACCCGATCTGACACAAAGTCCAGTTATCTCCTTTCCAGCTCCGCCTACAACGCTTTCGTCGGCTCTCAAGTTACCTGTATGATAATCAGCTTCGGTATGGCATCAGCTCTGGAAACCCCTAGCGACCTACGACGGGCGCTAATTGGCAAGTTATGCAGGCTCTCCGGCCCTTATTCTTCTTATCACCAGAGGCCAACTGTTGCCCGAATGTGATCGATGGAATTTTGGGGCCTGGTCCACCCCGATCTATCTCATTTCGGCGCTATACTCGATCCTGGTTGTCGTTGTTTCTGTCGTAAGTCTCATACCCGTGACTATCCCAGAGAACCACGTCCTTGTATAGTAGCCCCGATTTATTGACAATGGGTGTAGCTCCCTCAGTCCCATCCAGTGACCACTTCCAATATGAACTACACGGCTCTGGTGATGGGCTGCTTGGCATTGGCGATGACACTTGCGTGGATGTTTGAAGGGCGCAGATTATTTTCACCTCCGACAAATGACGATGTGTTGGCCGGGATAGTCCCAACATTGAGCGGGATAGAGCCGGACCCTGAGGCAGGTGAAGAAAAGGCATCTTCGTTGACTAAACGACCGGAGTTGGGAAAGGAAGTATTCATTACGCCCATCACACTATAGTACATGCTGCTCTGAATTGAGCTACGAGTACCTCGACAGTCTGCCAGGATTATGATAATAGTGAGCCATATATGTAGCTCATCCGCCGTAGGTCAAATTCAGTCCCACGCAATTGACCTGTTGTCCTTGAAAATGAAAATTTTAAAGTCATCTCCTCTGCAACCTCTTCTTCAGCCTCTTGTACTCGTACAAGGACTTCTGAAAACACAAGTATGCTAATTAGACTAGAGTGTTGTATGTATATATTCCTTTGTGATTTTATATAGCTCGTGTATGCCAAATTAAATAAGTGCGGGCAAGTACCTGGAGGAGCAAAAGGCGGCACCAAATCAGGTCTAAAGCGGAAAGGGAAAGTTACCTAGTAACTTAGCCAGTAGTAGTAACAAGTCACTAGGTCCACAGCACTAACTTGAAGGTCAATCTAGTCTAGGCTCCAAGCGAGGGTCTTCCAGGCATCCTTTGTGTGGACCCTTAGCGTCCCGCCACCACCCGATCCCACCAAAATAAAAGGCCACATCGCACCCCTTTTACAAGAAGAGAAAAAGAAAAACACTCCATAATATCTCCAGTCGCTTCCACTGCGACACCCTGAAATCTCAACACCCATCACAAATGGCCACTCTTCCAATCATCTCCAAGGCCATCGTGGTGCTATTCCTGACCTCGTGGACCTTAACCGCTTTATCCTTCACGGCCCTGGACGCGCTCAACTCCGACCAAAGCCTGATCAGCCTGATCGTCCCTACCAGCCTGCTCACCTTTCTCGTCTGCCGTCTGTTCATCGCATCGCAGCCGTCTGATGGTGCCGGAGCTGGATCCCCCACGGTCGCGCAAACCATCACCAGCGCGCACCGCCACTCGCCGCGCAACGCGCTCATCCTGCTCCTGTTCACCCTCTCCTGGCTCTACGAATTGCTCTTCAAGTGCTTCGGCATGTTCATTGTAACGCTGGTTGGCGGCTTCTTTTTCACGGCCATCCACAACGATGCCCTCGTCGCGAAGAACGGGACCGACGTCAGCGAACTGGAGTCCACGGCGATGGCGGGGATGGCCGATTTCCAGGACAAGACCGGGGTCGACCCCACGCAGATAATCAAGGCGATCCCCCCGCGCGCGCTGCTCTACTGGGTTTTTCTGGTGTGGGTCAACCTGGCGACCTTGGGGCTCTATATCTTGCGGCTGGCTTGGAAGTCGCTGAGGATGGTGCTTGGGGGTCCGATTGCCGCTCCTGCGGTGGCTGATGAGAAGAAGGTAGAATGAGGGAGGCATTTCGGTCGGGAAACGATTCAATGGCTTTCTGTTTTGTTGGCAATCATCACAAGACGCGGTAACAGTTGGTGTACATATGACTGTTTCACCCGGCCGGGGACCAGGTAGGAGAAGTACTAGCCTTCACTTGGATCTACACCATTAAGTCGCCGAGAACACCCACTTTATAGCCCATCATAGACCTCACACCCCACAGACTGAAAGACGGTCGCCTCCTCAATCGTCCTGACTCACTCCGTCAGCGAAAAAGCTTGCCTTCAGGTAATCGATCCCGCAGTACCAATCCCCATCCCCCACGACAAACATACTTGGCAGACTCAGCGGGACGAGCATCAACGCCCCGTCATCATCAGCCCGAACCCGAGCCGATACTACTCGCACGTCTCACACGCACTCCGCATGGCATGGTCGAGGCATTCTCCCTCCAGGCAATCCGCCAGACCCATCACCGCCACAAGGTATCCCCCCTTGTTGGAGCGGATCCGGGTCTTGCCCTGGCAGAGAGACAGCTGGAATTGAGCGCCATAGTTGTATGACCAGCCGCGGAAGGCCAGCTTGCCTCTGAAGTTGTGCGTGTCCCCGGAATTGCGGGAGCCGCTGTTGATGGCATACAGAACGAAGCCGGTATCGGGCTGGTAGAGATGTATTCCCTCGGCAGAGATATAGACTTGCTCGGGATCCTCGGGGTGTGGTGGTGTCGGAAAACATCGTCTTTGTGATCGGGATGACCTTTTAGCTCTCCGATGCATTTTTCATTGTAGAAGATTCGGGTCTCGTCGGTCGAGAGGAGGAATATGCTACTCTTCCAGTGATAGTCACGCTCCAGTATGAACCAATTATCCTGGTAGTGAACGGCGAGGTATTTTCCAGTAACTATGAATCGAACAAGCTTCCGGCACGCTCATGCTCCAGGAGAGGCTGTTTATATGATCTGGATGCCAGGTGAGACGTGCTGCACTTTCCGAAGGATGTACGCAGGTGAGAGTTTGGGTCCGGGGATTCAGGGCCCTTTTGTACGCCATGTGGGTCCCGGGCACCCACTGCGTCTCCCAGCCTCGATTGAAACAGATTAGAGTCCTCCTAAACAATGGAATATGCGCTCAATCCAAGATAACATAGGATCCAAGCGAGGAATTGAGGGCCTTGTCTCAGCCAAGCCACCATAACAACATCATCACCCTTCCAGCACGGACACGCCTTCGAGCAATTCCAAGTATTTACTTCGGATCTGCTCGCAAACACCCCAGATCCTCCGTCGGTTAGCCAACCCAAAGTCATAGTCGTCATTCTCAGCCGTGTATCGACTTCTACGATCAATGTTGAGCAACAGCTCTGAAGCCCGATATTCCACCTCCTGAGATTGGAAAACGTCACAGTCCGCAAGTTCCCACAGCCACGGCACCTCGCATGCTAACTTCCGCCTCCAGACTCTGGCAGGCAAGGGGGTCGCATGCATCACTGCAGAAGCAGCCTTCAGAGAAAGGATCGAACCAACTGGCAGGGCTCTAAAGAGCTCATGACGAAGCTCAATTGGCAATCGACTGAAAATTTCCTGTTGCTGAGGGCCTGTCTTCGCCGCCGTCTTCTTACTCATTCCGCGATACTTTGTGATCCGGCCGAGGTGAGCATCCAACTCGGGTATCTTGACCGGATTCACCACCAGGACCTCCACAAACCTTAGCCGATAGTCTCTGACGCACGATCCTACACAGGGCTGGCTGTGACTTCAACTTACCTCTTCGCCCTTGTTGGCTTCCCAGTATTGTCCTTCTGGCGGATTTGGCGCTCCGTAGTCCACATTCAGCCTGACATAGCCCCAATCATGCAGAGCTTCGAACGCATTGAAGAGCACTTGGCGTTGGAGCTGCCGGGACACTTTCCAAACGCATCGCAGAAGGATATCCTCGTAGCAGATGAAATGGAAAGGGAAGACATGCGGTGCCTCCTCGTCGTTCTAATCCTGGTATCTATTGGTAGGTTTTAGCGCAGGTCTGGGTAAGTCAACGCGGTGACCCTACGCAACTAGGTTTATGTCCTCTTGAGGCTCCAGATCGGGGCGCTTCATGACAAGGTTGGGGTCTGAGGAGAGCATGAATTAGCTGGAGCCAGCTTGGTCGCCAGGGGGCGAGGGGGGCGGGGGCGGCGGGGGGGCTACCATTTCCGATGGCAACATCTATACACCCCTGATCTGGAAGGTTAGCCGGTAATGGATTGATTCTCGAATGGGTATTGTAGACTTACCATGCCAGGGTAACAACCGAGACCAGTTAGATATGATCTAGCATCGGTAAGAATACATGTCGTTTTGGTGGTGTTGAGGGGAAGGCAATGGGAGCGCACCTATCGGTTGCGGGTGAGTCCGCATTGATCCCCAGGGCACGGACTTCATCGAGCCATTTCATGCTGGAGTTTTTGAGGATCTCGTAGCGGTAGTGATTTTGCTCGGTTCCTTTCGGGTCGATATCCACCCGGCTGGAAAAAGGAGCCCCGCAAATCGCACAGTAGATATCCCACTCTCCCATTCTTGCTGCTTGAGCGCGGTATGGTTTTTTTTGGTTTCGCTGACGAGGAGGCTCATATGTAAGAAGGGACAAAAACGACATAAAAGGGGAAGAAAAGGCGGATAGATTTATACATAATTCTTACTTTGACTATATGCGTCCACAACATTCCAGGCAGAAACTGCTGGCTGCCTGGAACGAATCGGTAATCGGGTTTGTTTGACACGTTTGCAAGTGACATGCGATATGTGGGATCCGACGCGACAGGGCTGGCTCAACGACCTTGGCGAGCACATACAACACGAACTGCAGCAAATGCACATCTTGCACGCCTTCGTCTGATGTCATTTGGGCCCAAGTATCAGTCAAAAAGAAATCATGAAGAGAAGAAATATACAAGTTTGATGTGAGGTGCATTTTGATTGGTTCACAGGAACAGAGAAGAAGACAACAAAAAGGAAAAATGTGCTCCCACGCGGATTCGAACCGCGGACCTCATGATTACTAGTCATGCGCTCTACCAACTGAGCCATAGGAGCCTCTTTGTTGAAGTAAACTTTGCGCAGCGTAATATATGCGTCATTTGCTTTAGCAATATCACTTGACCTTCAACACCACTCGCTGGTTTAAAAGTGCATCGGCAGTATGACTTGACTTCCTTAGATTAAATTATGTGTCTCGTTGTTCAACTACTAGCAAGACTAGTTAATGAAGGCTTGGAAATACCGTCTTTTTTCTGTGCTTATGGTTTCGAAGGGGCGGTGGGGTAATCTATATATTTTTCAGGTTACGGTCAAGTTTGCGTCTTGCGCACCGGGCCGACACACCCAACCAATTCTCACCGAGCTCGATTATGAGGTAATCCGAACCATCTACAAGCACCCACAACACAGGAGGTACTCATGAATCCTGTATCTATCATATAGTTGGAGGGGATTGTATTCACCGAAAAACCTTTGCCAAAGGGGTCAACCGATCGAATCTGCACCAGCAAGTGAATGCTGATACCAGGGCACCAAATACGAGTATGAGATAATTCACAAAGGGCCTTCGAGACATGGCTGGATACTACAGCAATAGTTCACTTTATGCGCCTGGATTTGTGTTCTTCTTACGGGGTAGGGGCTCTCGTCGTGGCTTCACCGAATTCTAGCTTGTCCTGTATGGTCAATGCCAAGGTTTCTGCTATTCATTCTACAGTACCTCACATACAAACTCTAAACCATGTCAGCATCTTCCCAAGTCTCTAATCGACTGATTACCAAGTAGGAGGAATGAGTGGCAGATCCGTTCAACAACTGAACAAGAATCGACATGCGGATGTAACCCTCAACGTTACGGGTCACAGGTGAAAAATATGCTGCCTTGCAGTAACTTACTACACTGTCATATATCGAGCAACAGAGAACCCATCTCGACGGATAGTCATTGCCGAAGGATCGAGTTACCATCGTGGTTTTTGATTGATGCCTGGCAATCTAGACCCACTGGGGAAGGGTCTCCGGAGTATTGTGGAGATGGTGGAGTTGGGCCCATCTTATCTTCTTGGCGAGTGAGTTGGCTCCGCTCGTCAGGCAACCATCTTTCATCTGCTAGAAAACTCGATTCTTACCACTTTCGGAAACGACGTAAACTCCTTCGTCCCAGGTGATCTCCATACACCAGCTTAGTGCTGATGCAGGAACCAACATGGATAGATCATTGGCGAGATCCGAGCTACAAGATGGAGATCTTTTGGGGGCTTAGACGTTAGACATGAGACTTGACCAACCAACCAACGCCAATCCTGTGCAGTACATCTTTTGCCAGAGGTCATGATGCTTTAGTATATTATATAACATGACTTAGGCGTTGGCGTATCTTGCATCTTATATAAAGCCCTGCTCCCC
>NW_024469054.1:0-148648 GCF_003184825.1 Aspergillus fijiensis CBS 313.89 | reverse complement strand
CCTAATGTAAACCCTAATGTAAACCCTAATGTAAACCCTAATGTAAACCCTAATGTAAACCCTAATGTAAACCCTAATGTAAACCCTAATGTAAAATATTTTTTTATTTTAATTTTTTTATTAATACTTTTCTTTTAGTATAAATATTTTTTATTTTACTTTAATTATCTGTTTTTTAATTTAATATCTTAAGATAGTTTAGATCTGATATATATAAAAATTTAGATATTATATTATTCTAGAATCTAGAATATTTTTTTATTTTAAATTTAAAATATATTTTTTATATTTATATTAAGTTTTTATTATTTTTTCTTATATTTAAAGTCCTTTAAAAAACAGTCCAAATTAGATATATATTTAAAAATCAGAATAACTCGGACTTTATTCCGAAGTTTTATATATCTAATAAGAATTGGAATTTATTATATATCTTAGATATTATTAAATATAAACTAAATACTAGAAAAATAGAATTATTTTATTAGCTTTTAGTTATATTTTTTTATTCTATTTATTTTTAATCTTATATAGAATATCTGCAGTATTATAATAAGATACTAAATATAAATCTTCTAGTACTTATTATTAATAAAAACCTAAAATTAGCTGTAGTAATAATTAATTAGTATAATAATCTAATTAAAACTTATCTTTTTAAAAAATCCTATATTAGAACTATAATTAATATAGTAATTATATATAAATATTTTAATAATCTCTACTATAATATACTGCTAAAAAATATATAGAAATTTATTGAAATATTTTTTTAAGATTTTTAGCTTCTAGAATTTTATAAAATTTTAAAGATCTATAAGAATCTTTAGAAAATCTATTTAATTATATCTAACTATACTTAGATTTCTGTATATCTTACTAAAGTTGTTAATTATTTATTTTATTTTATTATAAAACTGCTGTTTTTTTAGATCTATAAATTCTTAAGAAAAATTATTTTTTAACTTTATAAATTTAAGAAACAGAATATAAATAATATTCTTTTACTTAAAAAAGATATTAAATTAATATATATAAATATTTTTTAAGCCAGTATTTTATAAGTATTCTAAGAAATCTTTTAAAAATTTTTAAGTTTATATTCTTATAATCTTTAAATCTTTATTATTAAAGCTATAAGATTTATTAATTATTAATATTATTTTTTTTATTAAAAAATAGATTATTAGTAAAATAATAAGCTTACTATAAGTTTTTTCTATATTTTTATATTAGCTAATATCTATATAGAATAGTTCAAGAGAAAATATTACTATATATTTTAAATAATTTTATATTTTAGGTATATAAATAATATTTTAGCTATTATTAAAAGTAAAAATAGTATTATTTTTATTAAATTTTAAGCCCGAGTTTCGGTTCTTAAACTAACAGTTAAATAAAAAAAGTTGTTTATTTTTATTTTATTTTTAGATCTTAAAATCTTTTTTATAGGTCGGCGGATCTATATAAAACTCTATAAAAAAAATTAAATTATTTTTAATATATTTTTTAGAGCTTAATATACCCTAGATAAATATTAAAAAACTTTATTAAAGCTAAACTTCTATATTTTCTTACTGTTTTTATTTATAAAAAAGAATTTATTCGAGCTAAATAATTCTTCTAATATTATTTTTAAACATAAGATTATTTATAATATATTCTATATAAATAGTTTTAACAGATATTATAAAATAATTAGACTCTTATTTTTAAAAAAAAGAATAAGATTAAAAGTCTAGTATTTCTTATATTTTCTAGCTATTATAATAGTATATAAAATAAAATTCTTATATCTTAAATAAAAAAAGCTATAGTTCAAACATAAAAGTATAATAATATTTTATTTATCTTATTTTAAAAGCTAGTTAAATTTTTATTCTATATTATAAGTTTTTTTAACTATATATATTAATAGAACCAAGAAATCCTAAAGAATATAAAAATATTAGAATTATTTAATTCTCTAACTTTTTCTAATAATTTTTTTTTATAAAATTTTATACTAAGATCTAACAGCTTCTACTTTGCAGAAAGATCTTAATATTAAATCCTAATATTAAAAAATTCTAATATAGTTTATAAGTAGAATTTATCAGAAATACTGTTCTAGCAGTCTTAGTTATATAAAGAATCTTAGACTTATTAATATTATTAGAATATATATATAACTAAGCCGGAGATAACTGTTTCTAACTATTTTACTATTAGATTAAAAAAATATAGTATTTATTATAAGATTTTATTAGTATTTCTGTTACAGAACTAGGGTTTGTATAGATTAATATAGTTTTAAAACTTTTTTAGTACGTTAGCTGTACTGTTTTTGTCTTATTCTGCTTGTGGCGGAAGGCCTGTAATCTTCTAAATCTGCCTTGTCAGCAAAGCCATCGATTAGGTGTCTAGGTGCTTATATATATAACTCTTTAAAAAGTTAGAATCTTAAGTATATTAAACTAATATTTTTTTATTCCAGTAGTTAGAGAAACTACTTAAAATAATATTTTAATTTATAATATATAAGCTTTTTATTTTTTTTAAAAAGCTGAAAAGTTCTAAAAATAAAAGTACTATTTATTTAATATACTATTTTTATTTTTAATATTTTTTATTTTTTTATTATCTTTTCTGATAAATATAAACTTTTATTACTTTAAATATAAGAAATATAGCTTTTTCTATAAGTATTAGTATTATTTTTAACAAAATTAATCTGATACTTATTAAAATAATTAATAATCTGATTATTAGAATTACAGTTTAGTTTTAATCTTATATAAAATAAGCTCTAAAAGATATTATAAATAAAACCGAAAAGTTTTTATATATTATATATACTTTTTATAGCTTTTAAAACTACAAGACTAAAGATATTTTTTTTTATTATTAAAGCTATTAAATCTTTTATAATCTAATACTTAAAATTATTTAATAAAAATACAAGCAGTATTATAGTTATAGAATTTTTTGAATTTTAAATAAAGATTTTTTATAATATACTTCTTAATAAAATAATTAAGTTAAAAAAAACTAAGATTAAATTCTACTAAAAAAATTATTTTAAAAAAGATATTAGTAATATCTTAGTCTAGTCTACTTTAAATAAGATATATAAATAAATTATAGTACTTACTAAAAATAAATTAATAATTCTTAATATTTTTATTAGTAAAAAAAAAAAAAACTAAATAGATTTATCTACTAGTATATTTTTAGAATAGTTTATATTAGATAATTCTGTTACTAAACTTTACTTTTTTAAAGAATAAAAAAACTTACTATTAAAAAATAAATAGATAAAACTATATTTAATATTAATTAAACAGTACTTGAAAAAGCTGTTAAAAAAACTATAAATAATTAAAAATCTAAGAAAAAAGAGAAGAAGTAAAAATAAAAAAAAATATAAAAATATACTACTTTTTTTTAATAGTCTAATCCGGCTAAAAAAGTAAAAACTAATATTTTTAATAAGATTTATATTTCTAAAATAGTAAATTCTACTAATCTAGTTTATAGCTTTTCGAAATAATATTCAATAAAATAATTCACAGAATTTTTTAAAATACTTAGTAGACAGCAGAAAAAATAGAATATAGAAATAAAAAAAATAATTCAACTTCTTAAAAAGATTATTTTTAGATTTAAAATAAAGAATACTTTTTTTTATTCTAACTTTTTTATTAATACTTTTTTTTTAGTATAAGTATTTTTTATTTTATTCTAATTATCTGTTTCTTAGTTTAATATCTTAAGACGGTTTAGATCTGATATATATAAAAATCTAAATATTATATTATTCTAGAATCTAAAATATTTTTTTATTTTAAATTTAAAATATATTTTTTATACTTATATTAAGTTTTTATTATTTTTTCTTGTATTTAAAGCTCTTTAAAAAACAGTCTAAATTAGATATATATTTAAAAATTAGAATAACTCGGATTTTATTCCGAAGTTTTATATATTTAATAAGAATTAGAATCTATTATATACTTTAGATATTATTAAACACAAACTAAATACTAAAAAAATAAAATTATTTTATTAGTTTTTAATTATATTTTTTTATTCTATTTATTCCCGATTCTGTATAGGATATTTATAGTATTATAATAAAATACTAAATATAAATCTTCTAATATTTATTACCGATAAAAACCTAGAATTAGCTGTAATAACAGTTAACTAGTATAATAATCTAATTAAGATTTATTTTCTTAAAAAATCTTATATTAAAACTATAATTAATATAATAATTGTATATAGATATTTTAATAATCTTAACTATAATATATTATTAAGAAATATATAAAAATTTATCTAAATATTTTTTTAAGATTTTTAGCTTCCAGAATTTTATAAAATTTTAAAAATTTATAAAAATCTCTAAAAGATCTATCTGATTATATCTAACTATACTTAGATTTCTGTATATTTTATTAAAATTGTTAACTATCTGCTTTATTTTATTATAAAACTGCTGTTTTTTTAGATTTGTAAATTTTTAAGAAAAGTTATTTTTTAACTCTATAAATTTAAAAAATAGAATATAAATAATATTCTTTTATTTAAAAAAGATATTAAATTAATATATATAAATATTTCTTAAGCCGATGTTTTATAAATACTTTAAAAAATTTTTTAAAAATTTTTAAGTTTATATTCTTATAATCTTTAAATCTTTATTATTAAAGCTATAAGATTTATTAATTATTAATATTATTTTTCTTACTAAGAGATAGACTATTAGTAAAATAATAGATTTATTATAGATTTTTTCTATATTTTTATATTAGCTAATATCTATATAGAATGATTTAAAAAAATATTATTATATACTTCGAATAATTTTATACTTTAGATATATAAATAATATTTTAGCTATTATTAAAAATAAAAATAATATTATTTTTATTAAATTTTAAGTCTAAGTCTCAGCCTCCGGACTAGAAGTTAAATAGAAAAAGTTATTTATTTTTATTTTATTTTTAGATTTTAAAATCTTTTTTATAGATCAGCGGATCTATATAGAACTTTATAAAAAAAATTATATTATTTCTAATATATTTCTTAAAGCTTAGTATATTTTAAACAGATATTAAGAAATTTTATTAAAACTAAATTTCTATACTTTCTTATTATCTCTATCTATAAAAAAAAATTTATTTAAATTAAATAATTCTTTTAATACTATTTTTAAGTATAAGATTATTTATAATATATTTTATATAAGTAGTTTTAGTAGATATTATAAAATAATTAGACTTTTATTTTTAAAAAAAAATAAGATTAAAAGCCTAGTATTTTTTATACTTTCTAACTATTATAATAGTATATAAAATAAAATTCTTATATCTCAGATAAAAGAAACTATAGTTAAAAAATAAAAATATAATAATATTTTATTTATCTTATTTTAAAAACTAATTAAATTTTTATTCTGTATTATAAGTCTTTTTAACTATATATATTAATAAAACCAAGAAATCCTAAAAATTATAAAAATATTAGAATTATTTAATTCTCTAACTTTTTCTAATAATCTTTTTTTTATAAAATTTTATATTAAGATCTAACAGCTTCTATTTTATAAAAGAACTCTAATATTAAATCCTAATATTAGAAAATCTTAATATAGTTTATAAGCAGGATTTACTAGAAGTATTATTCTAACAGTTTTAATTATATAGAGAATCTTAGATTTATTGATATTATTAGAATATATATATAACTAAACCGAAGATAATTATTTTTAACTATTTTATTATTAGATTAAAAAAATATAATATTTATTATAAAATCTTATTAGTATTTTTATTACAGAACTAAGATTTATATAAATTAATATAATTTTAAAACTTTCTTAATATATTAGCTGTACTATTTTTATTTTATTCTATTTATAGTAGAAGACTTTAAATTATTTAATAATTATTTAGAATTATAAGATATTAGTTTTAACTGTATAATCTTCTGAATCTGTCTTATTAGTAGAGCTATTAATTAAATATCTAAATACTTATATATATAACTTTCCGAAAAGTTAGAATCTTAAGTATATTAAACTAATATTTCTTTATTCCAGCAGCTAGAGAAACTACCTAAAGCAGTATTCTAATCTATAGTATATAAGCTTTTTATTTTTTCCGAAAAGCTAAAGAGTCTTAAGAACAAAAATACTGTTTATCTAATATACTACTCTTATTTTTAATATCTTCTGTTCTTCCATCGCCTTTTCTGATAAATGTAAACCCTAATATAAACCCTATATTTATAAATAAAATATAACTTAAAGAGCTATAAATAGAATTAAAAAGAGATAGAAAAGAGAAAAAATTATAGATTATATATAAAATAATTAAAAAAGACAGTCAGATGATTAGAATAAAATAGATTAAATAGATTAAACAGATTAAACAGATAGAACAGATAGAATAGATAGTACAGATAGAATAGATATATTAGATCTACACCATGACAAAAATATAATATTATTTATACCAGAGATATTTAAAACTTTTTATCTTAGTTTAATATAAAGAAAGCTTTTAAATATACTGCCATATACATAATATATATATATAATTATTACTATAAGTTTATATTTTTTGCTTCTAATAATTAAGTATATCTCCATTTATATTAAGAATATACTATATCATCCGGTTTTATAATTAAAAAAAATTAAATTATTAATATATTAATTTTTTTTTTATTATTATATATATCAGCTGCTATATATACTTTTTTATATTTTTTAATTTATAAAATATATATTCTATTGTTTTTATTATCTAACTTAAACCGGTGTATAATATTAATAATTCTAATCTATTCGCCTATATATTAAGTAGGTTTTTTAAAACTTAAATTAAAAACTATTCCGAAGATTTCTGAAAAATTAAGTTTATTTTAATAAAGTATATTATTTTTCGCGGATAATACTATACTTTAGTTTTATAGTATTTTATTTGTTAAAAAGACTACAGCCTAGAAGATGATATATAGATATATTTATCTAATATTAATACTTTTAATCTTATTTATATATTTAAATCTTTTAAATAGTTACTATATTAATATATTTATAGCCTATCTATTGATTTTTATCTATTTATTTTATTTTTTTATTTTTTTATTTTTTTATTTTTTTTCTATTTTAAAATATATTACTGTCTTGTGTATTTATTCTAGTTGATAATTTATTTTCTGTATATTACTATCTTTGTTATTTTTTATTATATATTATTTTTCATATAAGTATTTATTTTTATATATATATAATTAGCAACAAGAATGTCTCTGTTTTAATATTCGGTGTATATTATTGTTTGTTTATTTATTATAGTATTCTGCTGTTTGTTTATCTGGCTGTTTTTCTTACCATTCTAGCGGCGGAACTTTAAGACTGTTAATTCCTTCCGTCCTTTATTATCTTGAATAATTATAATTATATTAATCAATCATATTAAACTTCGTCCATAATAATTATAATGGTGACTAATTTATGAAAAACTAAATTCTATTAATACTATTAGGATTTTCTTCTTATTTTTTGGTAATATAAATAATAAGAATATCATTTTTTTAAGTTATTTTTATCTTATCTAAAAAGCTTTTTTTATATACTTTTTAGTAATAGTTTAGATAACTAGATTAATAATTATTTAATCTAAATATATTTTAACTATATTAAGACTGAAAAAGATATAATAGATAGATTTTAATATTAAAAATAATTAAAATAATTAATTATTCAGATTTTAGTTATATTATAGTTAGATATAAAAATTTTCTTAATCTGACTATAACCTGGCGGTCAGGTATAAAAATTCTAATTAATCTAATTTGACCTGGCTGTTAGCCACTCTAATTAGAATTTTAAGCTATTCTACCGGAAATTATTTATTAATTTCTAAATTAATAATTAATTAGTTTCTGAATATATAACTAATTTCTTCAGCTAATCGAATAGTCCGTATAACCCCACCTAAATCCTACTTTAATTGGTTTCCGGTAGCAAATCAATTCCCCCTATGGATTAGAATATATTTAGTTTTACTTTACAGTATTGAAGTTCAATGCTCCGGGTCCTCTGGGTTAGGGGGTTGTCCCGCGCGATGACGGGGCTGCAGCAGGTGACGTTTACTGCCTTCCGACGGTATTCATTGTGGTGGCCAGTCATCGCTGGAAGCAGAACAGCTTGTTACTGGTATACGTGGGGACTAAAGAGGAGGAGGCGGCAGAGGGCCGAATAGATAAGTTCTTCTTCCACGTGACGGACGCGTACATGATGTTTTCAAGCCTGAGCTTCATGCAAGACTGTCTCGGACTGCAAGGCCAAGTTCGAGGCGGATTAAAGGGAAAGGGCTAGCGGCACTTCGGATGTGAGTACATGTGGTTACCGTCTTCTAAGGGTATTATTTTGCCCAGAGGGGAGGACGTTGCGGCTGGATTCATTATGTCCTCAGGAATAGTAGCGGTGATTTCTGTGAATCATTAGTATCAAGGCTAGGTACTGAAAACGCTTTACGGCCCAGGGTGGTCATAGTACTGCGCTGTTAAAAACTGATATAAAAGCTAAATAGGATATATCTTTTCCTGAGAAGTACGGAATCAGGAAGGTGCTTGGAATAATTCTAGCTTGGTCCTTGGGTCATGAAAGCAACCTGTCCTTTAATGCCACCGAGTTAGGTTTCGATTAACATCTGGAGAAGACTACGCCTCTGGGTGCAACTTCCCTCCTCTTCCATTGTTCAAGGCTGTTAAGTAAGGCTGCCAGCCTTGGAAGGTTGAAGCCGGCCTTTACTCTCAGTCCCCAATCGTCACGTTGCCTATCAGAGTTCGATTCGACATCATTGTACCTCCTGTGAGTGATTGCTGATTCTGTCGGCCCATGGCCTCGTGTGGCGGAGTGGAAGGCTGTGTATTTTAGCGACCGAGTCTGGTAGTCCTAGAGTCGAGTTTGGTATCCAATCGACATTTTACAGGTCTCAGAGTTGAGTAAATCACCTGATAAGGTCAGCCTAGTAAATTTATTAGTCTGAGGTCTTGGCCAAAAGCCGTGGATGTGTATCAAAGCTAGAGAGTGGTGAGAACAGCCAGGTGCGAGAACTGGACGTCCGGGGTTCATCGTCTTGACGCTTGCAGGTCAGCAAAGCGGGAAAACCTTGCATCTTCATTTCTAGTGAATATGTCCAAAGTCTAATCATCATGGCTTTGTCTTATCCACGCCACCACGCGAGTACCATCGGACGAAACTGTCTCTTTGCTCTTCCAGACAAACCCTCTTATCCGAGGGAAAAGCACCCACCATCCATACCAATACGCCCAGCCACTGGATAGAGCCAGGATTGCAACCGTTGGCATCAACCAGAATGGAAGACTAGTGTCACTGGTGTGCTCGCGGTTCAGGAAAGGCGACAACACAAGAAATATCTGCGTGGCGAGGAAGACAACCGCCACAGTCGTCCACACACGAAATGTCCGTTGCGGACAGGCCAGACGCTTGCGGATGATGAAGAGTCCCAGTACCACCGCCAGATATATGATCGCAAATGCGTACTGACCGACATCCAGGAGGAAGCTATATGCGTCGCCGAAGGGGACTGAGAGGATCATCACGGCGGAACCCATGAACAGTGCCAGAAAGGCACCCTTTGGAGTTGCCGACGAGGTGCTGCTTGCGAAGAAGGAAGCGAAAGGCAGAACACCCTCGCGGGCCAAAGCTTGGATAACCCGCGACATGGAGAAGGATGCGGTCAGGAGACTCCCAAAGGATGAGAGCGCGGCCACAAGGGCTGTACACCATTGCGCTGTTTCTCCCCAGACTTTGCCGACCAACAGTGCGACCACGGTGACACCCGTTTTACTGAGTTCTTCGGGGGAAGCAGCGCTAAAGTAGGCCGCATTGACTAAGATATACAGAATCCCGACCGAGCCCACACCGAGGAAACTGGCGATTTTCAGCGTGCGTCGCGGATTCTGAACCTCGTCGAGAACGTAGGCGGCATTCGACCATCCTTGATACGTGGCCAGAATCTTGAATAGTGCGGTCGTATAGTCGTAAATCCGAGTGGAAGAGCCAGCAAAAGGATGATCGAAGCTTGCGCCCGGCCGGTGGTCCTTGGGTTGGTCCATTGAAACCACTCGTAGGCCAGTGACGATAATCAAGACCAGCACCACTATCTTGGCAGAGGCCAGAACATTCATCAGTCGCACCGCGAGAGTACTCGCCTTGATGTGCAAGACAGCGATGGTCGTCATCACTGCAATTGCCAGAACGCGTTTCATCCATTCATCTGCAGTGCCTTGCACGGCTAGCAGGAGATTCTCGGCTATCGCGATACTCCCAATGCCTGTGGCAGTCAACAACAAAGTCAGCTAGCTGAGAGAGCCGGAGACAGTAGTACCGGTGAAGCCAAGACCGATCACATGCGCGGCATAAATGGTGGTTGCTAGCAAGGGTGGACGGGGATAGGCGGCGTTCAGATAGACCTTTTCCCCACCGCTGCGAGGAAGCAAGGAGGCCAATTCCAGCCAGATCATCAGCCCACAGAGGGATAGCAGGAATCCGGCCGTCCAGAGTGCCAAAGCGGCTCCAGCACTTCTCACACTGGCAGCGATGGCCGAAGGGGTGGAAAAGATGGCCGTTCCGATCATTCGATTGGTACTGGTTCGATTCAGTCAGTGGGGGGGGCTTGTTGCCTTGCAGCCTAGTAGCCTTGTTGCCTGGTAGCCTTACATCAAGAAGGCGGTGGACCAGATCCCCAAATGGCGACGAGGGGTTGCTTCCTCCCTGGGCATTGCACGCAATCCATCGGGATCGGAAAAATCGCCGGATGAAAGAAGCAGAGCACTTTCCGAGTCGATGACTCCAGTACGGCTGGAACTATCCATCAGGCGAGGTGGAAGGTGGGAAGGGTAATAGCCTTAGCCTGAGGTAGGTTAGTGGAGAGTGTTCAACAATGGTTGGTGTTGATGAAGGGGGAGAAACAAGAGCCAGCGGCCAACCTGACCGCCTGACCGCCTGGGCAGTATCCACTTTGCCCAGCCTGCAAACTATGCAAATGGTGCAAACGCTGCAACTGCCTCCCTATCTCAAATGCATCATTACTAGAGTGTTGCCTGGTTGCCTGGTTAGACAGGACTGACAGAGGCGCTTTGCATCTCATGATATGTGACACATTCCACATGTAGATCAATCACCACTCTCACTTATGGTACTCACGGTATTCTATGTGCACTACCGATTACATCCAGTATGTGCCTCATCTCTACGTCATCATGCTTGGCATGCCCTGATAAATATAATCTATCTATCTTCCCTCCTTGAGTTGTTCGGCTCCCCTCTGAGCACAGCAGTCAATTGCGCCAGGTTTAGTCGACCCCGAGGAGAGCAGAACAATGTCAGACATTGCAAATTACAGTGTATGCTATCTGATCCCCTTGGAAATGGCCATAGCTAAAAGTGCCCCAGGTCCACCTCCCCGATCGTCTATTAGAGGAGATCAAGATAAAACTGCAATACGCTCGGCTGGATGAGGGCATGGCCGAGGTGGAGTGGAATGACCTTGAGATAGGACATGCCAATTTCAAAAGACTGGTGGAATACTGGCGCGATGAGTACGACTGGCGCAAGTTTGAGGCCTATGTCAACAACTCCTTTCACCACTTTCAGACTCCCCTCCCAGTAAGTGGGTTTGAGGATATTAACCTTCATTTTCTTCACCATCGATCTTCAAGACCCGGGGCTATACCATTGATCTTTGTCCACGGCTGGTAGATTCAACTTCTATGAGGTATCCTAGCGTTCCGAACTAACATGCACCACACAGGCCTGGGTCCTTTCTGGAAGCCTGCAAAATTATTCCATTGTTGACCGAGCCAAAGGAGGGCCAGCAGGCATTTCATGTGGTGGCGCCGTCGCTGCCCGGGTACGGTTTCAGCTCTTACACGAAGAAGAGCGGTTTCGGTCTCGAGCAACACGCAGAATGTCTAGCCCGCTTGATGAAAAAACTTGGATACCACCAATATGTGTGCCAGGTACGCATCGTGGACTTGGTAGTTCTTAGATATGGAAATTTCTGAGGCATGCAGGGGGGTGATTGGGGCTCATCGATTGTGCGCTACATGGCGCTGAACCACTCCAACGCAGTGCGGGCCATCCACATCAATATGTTGCTGGCCTTGCCCCCGGATGAGCATAAGTCACCGGAAAAGTACGCCAGATACAGCCGAAATGAGTATAGCGAGCAAGAAATCCGCAATTTGGAGCGGACACATTGGTTTTCGACCGAAGAGGTGAGATCCGATCATCCTGTATTCCACAGAGCCTGTCTCCTCACTCAGATTTGACCAGAGAGGCTATCAACGCATCCAAGAGACCCAGCCAGTCACACTGGGATATGCCTTGCATGATTCGCCGGTGGCTATTCTGGCCTGGTTTGTCGGCAAGCTGAGCGCATGGACGGATGACTATCCTTGGACACCCGACGAGCTCATCCACTGGTCACTCATTCACTATCAAGGGAGTCCCAGTGCGGCCATGCAGATCTATAAAGAGGCGTCTGCTGTGTTGAATGCGAGCCCGGATAGTATGCTCGGCCAATACATTTGTCAGCCTGTCGGCGCCTCCGTCTTTCCCAAGGAGGTGAGCCGCTCCCCCTCTTGTAGATCGATGTACTGGGTGACTGACATGATGGTGTATAGCTGTGGATTGCACCACGAGACTGGGTGAAGGAAGCGTGCAACGTCCAATTCTGGAGACATCACAGACGTGGTGGTCATTTTGCTGCCTGGGAATGTCCCCAGGCGCTGGTGGACGACGTAGCGGAATTCTACCGAGAGGACGGACCGGTATTCGGTGGTAGAAAGTCGCCCATCACCTAGATTGCAACAATTCCAAGGAACATGCATGGCTATCTTCATTGATTGCCCAATTCATACTTCTTTCGAAGCCCGGGCTGAGAATGATCTGCGTCTTCGCGGCTCGGTCGCTAGAACTATGGTCTGACCCGTACAGATTCCGGACTTCAAACCCTTTGTATGATTCCCTGTCGAGAAAGTGCATTACCGGCCAGTATAGGTAGAAGGGGCACAGATGTGAACCACCCTCTAATTGGTTGAATCAGCATCCTCTAATCGATCCTGCCGTCATCGAACTACGCGTCTTCTGCTCCGCGCATAAGCACGTCAAAGAAGGCAGTATCAAAACCTTGGAAGACCCAATCGTCGATGCTGGCGGCCGCATCCGGGAACATGTGATCTTTCTCCGATACCTCATCGGGGATTCTTCCGGGCAAAAGCTGCGTGGTATGTTGTTGCGGCAAAGAATCACTTGGGGCCTGTGTTCTAGCTCCTTGTGGTGGGATATATGACGTGCTATTGACTGAAGATTGGCCAGGAACCGTAGAAGGTTCAATTTGAATCGAACCAATGCCTCCAATCGTGACTCCCGCGTGATGGCCTTGATCTTGCCCTGTTTCGGAATATGGCACAGATGTGATGCCTTCAGGTGCAATTCTGATCGCACCGAGATATGGCACTCTGATGACTAACGCGTTAGGATTATTGGTCGGCTGATATTCTGACGACTGTGTCTCGTCTGCGTCGGTCTTGTATCCTCGTGCTGCCCTGGCTTCAATAGACAACAGATTCTTCAGCAAGGCAGCACATTCTGCGGCGAGGACATCCTCGTGTAACTCTGACATGGAATGCATGCATTCTAGAGCCCGCTCCACGGTGGCCCTATCGCTCGATCGCTGGTGTGCGAGCAGCCTATTGACCTCCGTCTGGCCATGACTTGCGAGGTGTGCGAGGATCAAAGTCATTCCAGCAATCAGCGCCATGAAGTCGCCTATCCGACAACAGGCGGTTACTGGGTTGAAAGTACGGATTGCTATCTCGCGAGTCAATATCTCGCGGCTAGCATTCGCACACGCGATTCCCGAGTAAACCACATCGGCGGTTTGGCTCTGGCACAACATGTACGGTAAATGAAGTTGGTTGACCACGGTATAGTAACACATGTGGTCCCATGCTCGCCGGGTTTCGCAAAATGCCTCCACTGAATCGACTTCCAGACCTGCGAAAGCAATTGGCTGCCAGAACGAGGAGGGCAATTGCTCGGTCATCCTAATGAGTTCTCGATCGATGTCCCGCGTCATTCCCTGCGCCTGTTGGGGGACTCTGACCTGATTTCGTTCCAGAATCCTGGCCGTGATCTGCATGATTAGTGATGACAGATTGCCACTCATCTGCGAAGAATTCTTGTTCCCTGACGTTGTGGGGCTTGTCCCGACAGTACTCGTGGGTAGGCCCAACAGCAAGGACAAGACACGCTCCATGGAGATGATACAGATCCACATGACATTGGGGTCGAGGTCGTTCTTGTCATTGATCTTCTTGAAGCGATAATGACCGGGTTGATGCAACCCCAAGAGTTGCGCCGTAGTGGCAGCACGACGGATTGCTAACCAGGCACGCCGAATGTTTCCGCTGTCTATATGAAAGAATCCCTCCAGAATGATGTTTTCCAGACCTTCCAATGTACCCATCAAGCAATCATTAGTAGTGACCATGGCAATGGCCGACTCCGCGAGTTCCTCCATGATGACATGGTGATGTTGATCAAGACCCGAGATAACCTCAGTGGGAGAAGTATGCTGCAATGCTGCTGCTAGAAGTAGCATTTGCCTTGCTAGCAAGACCGGATGGGCTTCTGGGTGTTGTAAGCTGGGGATTACAATTTGTTCCAGTGGCAGGTCTTGAAGCGACGAACTTTTTAATTTGAAGCCGGACTGATAGCACAAAGTGGAAAGTCTCGAGACCTTTCCTAGCAGAATCTCGACCTCTCTTGGAGAGGGAAGCGCACGCAGAAGAGCTTGGGTAATCTTTGAATGTCTTGTAGTCTGTGTGGCAGTTCTCGCGTGATCGGAGGGTGGTGATAGGCCCCGGGTTAGGACCAGGTCTGGCGATTGCAGAGCAAATTGACTGACACATTTGGTGCCCCGGCGGCCGCATGAGATACAGCTATCATCGTCCGGGGCAGCAAAAGTGCATTTGACTTTTCTTCGACGGCACTCTCGGCAACAGTGAGTTCCTTTTCGCACCTTCCTCCGCTTTGCTGCACTTTCGTCCGAAGCCGCACTCATTTTGGCAGTCGTTATAGTTAGAGAAGGAATGTGTTGAGAAGGAGAGGAGAGGAGGAGAGAGCGAGAGATAACGAGGGTTCGGCCGAAGTGGCTGACTCATCACCCCCGCCCCTGCGAGTTCGGCCGAATCGGTCTTGATATTATATGGTTAGATGGTCTATATGACAGATATGATACACTCATAGTAAGCGAAGTCGTGCGCAAAACCCATGGTCCGAATGCAGTCCGCAGATTCCAACGGCAACGGTATCAGAATAGCATCGCTGCTCCGCATGTATGCATAATCAAATCCCGTCCCCGAGAGTAATAGCAATCGTTCCCCATGAAACTAGGGGTAGTTTCAAGCCGTATAATCTCCTCACTGGACACGCCCTACTTTAGAAGACACGATGAGAGGTGACGGGATCAACTGTAGGAATTTCTGCATTCCTAAGGGGGTGCTCGTGTTCGGCCGACGCGGCTGACAAACGGTGGATTTGAAGAGATTCGGACGAGGTATCTGCTTACTGAAGCCGAATTAGGTCATATAGCAGGGAGACTACATTTACATAAATCTCGTGGGTTTTGTCTTGGTGCGTAAGCTAAGTCCAATTTTCACACAAGCATCACAATGACAGAGCGCACACCTTTCGCACCAGAAAAGCCAACGGGCACTCAAGACTCTCCACCGGGGTCGAACACGACAGTGGCATCACTCTCTACACCCAGTGCCACCAAACTCCAAGCCATCGACGCGCAAGCCCCGGTCAATGATGGCTATCCGCACGGTACTCGCTTGGCTGCCATTGTTCTCTCACTCCTGCTGGTCATGTTTCTGGTGTCTCTTGATAACGTGCGTTGACAGGCCTCATGACGCAGGGCAGAGCTAATTGAGATTGGTGCTAGACCATTCTTGGAACCGCTATCCCTAAAATCACCGATCAATTCCATGACCTGAACAAGGTTTCATGGTACGGAGCGGTATACTTCATGACCTTTGGCGGTGGTGTGTGATGACGGTGCGAGTTGCCCACGCCAAGCTGACAGTCCGCAGAGACCATGAACTTTTTCTTGATCTATAGACCGTTCTCAAGGATTGGTCGCAACATTTTGACGCACTTTGACGGCTAATACTTTCAAGGGTTCCAATCGACCTGGGGAAAGGTCTATAAGTTCCTTCCCATCAAACTTTGGTTCCTTATCGGCTTGTTCATTTTTGAGCTGGGAAGCCTCCTTTGTGGAGTCGCCCCAGATCCCACAGCTCTGATAGTGGGCCGGGCAATTGCAGGGTTGGGCGGAGCTGGGGTGACGGTGGGAATCTTCACCATACTTGGATTTGCCGCCCCTCCTGAAAAGCGTCCGCAGTTGTTAGGGTATACCGGCGCCACATACGGAATCGCTGCCGTTCTCGGTCCCCTTATCGGAGGCGCCTTTACCGATCAGGTGACATGGCGCTGGGTAGGGTCATGAATCTTGCCTCCAGTTTCCCTTCTGATTGCTGACCCCGTTCTAGTGCTTCTACGTTAACCTACCCATTGGGGGGTTTGCGGCGGTGATTATCCTCGTATTCTTCCAGGCCCCGGCCAATGCAATGCCCGCGCGAGCCACTCTGCGCGAAAAGTTGTTGCACATGGACTTTGTCGGTGCCGCTCTCGTGATGGGATTGATCATCTCATATATCTTAGCACTGCAGTATGGTGGTCAAACACATTCCTGGAAGAGTAGCGTCGTGGTCGGCTTGCTGGTCGGTTTCGTTCTCATTCTGGGGGTCTTCATCACATGGGAAATCCACCAAAGAGAGCATGGAATGATAGTTCCGCGACTGGTAAGTCACAGTCCAGATGCGTCGTGGCTTGCAGGTGATCTAATTGCCGGGGTGGGCTTAGTTCATGCAACGCTACATCTTTGTCGGTTCCATCTTCATGTTCTTTTTCGGTGGCGCGTACTTCACAGTCTTGTATTATCTCCCCATCTACTTCCAAAGTGTCTACAACAGTAGTCCCATCGGATCCGGGGTCAAGATGCTTGCCCTCATCATTCCCTTGACGATTGCCGCCATTGTCCAAGGGGTCGCATTATCCAAGATCGGCATCGTGCCTTTATTCTGGGTGATTGGCGGCGCGATAGGAACCATCGGGTGCGGGCTCTTTTATACCATGGGCACCCACACTTCGACTGGCCAGTGGATTGGGTATCAGATCCTGGTGGGATTTCCGATTGGGTGGACATTTCAGGTCGCTCTTTCCAACGCACAGGTCCATGCGGCACCCGAGGACATGTCGCAAGTGGCGTCTATTGTGAATTGTAAGTCATCTCCTTCCTCACGCGACAATGTCTATCGAGAACGGTCGGCTGATTCCCACCGGTAGTCTTCGTGACCGTCGGCGGGTCTTTCTTCCTGTCCGCCGCACAATCCGCTTTCAACAATCAGCTGCTCCAGGTGGTTACCCGCCGACTCCCCGATCTGGATCCATCTGTGGTTCTGGGAATCGGGGCCACGCAGATTCGCCAAGCATTCCCATCCGCGCAAGTACCTGTCGTGATTGACGCATATGTGGTTGGGTTGAAGGCGGTCTTCGCCATCACATTGGCGGCTTTTGGCCTCAGCACAATCATTGCTTTCTTTGGTAGCTGGAAGAGACTGCATGGAGAGAGGTTGAACAAGGCTGCTGGAGGCGCAGTATGAGCCTCAGCTCGTTGCTTGGGTTGTTGAGACGTACGGTGGAGGTGGGGTGTGGGAGTTACGCGGCGGTAGATTTGATGGGGTGCGGGAGTCCGTGCACCAGGCCGGCAGAAATGCCCAGCGCAGTAGGCGGAAGAGGATCAACAACCACCCGGCAATCATGACGCCTAGTTAGGTAGTATGTATGGTGTACTTTCTACAACAGACATACCCTTTCGATAAGATGAACATTGCATTCTCAGATACTATTTGGCTCTGACATGGAATCAGTTGCATTGCGAGACCCATATATCACGCTGTCTGTGTCACGGGGCATTCAATTTTATCAGTAGAGCAACGAGCGGGCTCGCATTCAGGCGATGAAAGATGGATTGGCCGCCAGACCAACGCAGTAGTCTGAGCAATCGCCTGCTCAATGGCATCCACCAACTTGTCCACGTGCAGTCGGAGGGAGCAGGGGGATCCGTCACACTGGTGGCTACATTTGTTCTTCATTTGCAAGATGCGCCTCTCGATCTCAGCTACTGAGAAATTTTCGAAAGGGCCCAGTGATGGCCAGAGCCCGCAGTCTCTTAGCTCTTTGAAGTAGTGTGTTACTCGTAAAGCTCGTGTACACACTCTCTCCAACCGTTCGGCAGGGCAATTGGTGCAAAACATCTTACCCGCCGGGTAAGTGCTATCGCACCGTGTGCATAAGTTGTTATTCAGTCTGAAGGATCTCCGACAACTAGCAAGCACTACCTCGCCCTCTTGAAGGTGTTCGTGGATGGCCCGTAGCTGTTGGTGTATGTGGTGGTCTAGATTACCTTTTACGTCTCAAATTATCTGCCATTGTCTTGGTGTGGAGAACCTACTACAAACACTTGACGGAAGCAGGTCCAGAAGGTCTGCCTCCTCCCAGATGTCGGAAAACCGGGGAGGAAAGTAAATTTGAGCCTGGATATAAAGTATGGCATCATGGTCTTCGCAATGAAAGAGATACGCAGTGAGAAGAAGATAGCCATGATCCTCTGGCGTCTCCATATGAGAAAACCCGCCAAGCCAGTTCAAGATCCAAGGCCGGAGAGCACTGTTGCAGTCGAACTTGTCAGAAAGAACAGCGATGACGGCCAGCTGCTTCGCACTCCTAGAATCCCCAACTTCAGACCCTTGGAGATGAAGAGCTTGTAGAATCGTCCTCATCGCGCCCGGGCTATCCTCAGGTAGAGTTAGGGTCGGACGAGTCGAATTCTTCATCTGGTTCCCCACGCGGAACCCCCGATGTAAGGAGTTTTGCAAAGACGGGCGAGGCGAGAATCAGGATTTTTGATGAGACCAGGAATCGGCCCGAAGCTGCACCGGTGATCAGTAGTACCGCGTCCCCATCTGGATCCAGGGTCTCGAGGGGACACTCCCTGGCTGGAGATGGAGCACATTTTGAGATCTCGTCTGGCATGATGTATTATTGCGAGTGCCACGTGTATGCAGAGAACTGATGGTGATGGAAGTTGGATGAGAAATTGCAGGGCAGTGAGACCCTAGAGATGGCCTGATTTGACCTCATTTGGATACTTCCGGACATACCTCATCATGATCGGATGCAGTGTATAACGGAGCCAAAGGCCGGAAATCATGCATTTGCCCCGAACCCTTCACCGAATCGGCGGGTTGAGAAGCTTCGAGACAGTGCTAAATTTTGCTGTGCGATGATCCGAGCCAGCCATGAAATAGGCATGCCGATGGGTGCTGGTAGTTGTTTACAAGGCAGTTGTCGGCTTTCGCCGCCGGGCTGCCACATGATGCGATCACCCAATCATATGATAGCCCTGAATCCCTTGTTGTACTATTCTAGCCTCGTGTGTATATTTTCTGGGAAACCACAATAATTGAATAGTTCTTGCATTGGGGTAACATATTTTCTAATGATGCACCCGGCTGTTCCTCAGACCGGCGCCAAGTTATAGATCTTCTTGATGTCCCGCAGCGTCTCCTCAAAGTCAATCTCCAAGTCTCGGAGCAGGCCGGTCTCCATGTCAAAGATCCAGCCATGCACGACGGGGAACTGGTGCTCGTGGAAGCTCTGCTGCACGGCGGCAGTCTTGATGATATTGCGGCACGACTCGACGACATTCAACTCGATGAGGCGCTTGTAGCGGGCGGTCTCATCCTTGATTTCATCCAGCTCGCGCTCGTGCAGACGGTAGACATCCCTTATGTTGCGTAACCAAGGGTTGAGCAGGCCCAGGTCGGAGGGGCTCATGGCGGCCTTGACGCCGCCGCACTGGTAGTGGCCGCAGACGACAATGTGTTTGACGTGGAGGTGACGAACGGCGTAGTTGATGACGGACATGACGTTGAGATCGGTGTTGGGGACCAGGTTGGCAATGTTGCGGTGAACAAACACCTCCCCGGCCTCCAACCCCATGATCTCATTGGCGGGAACGCGACTGTCACTGCAGCCAATATATCTAGAAACCGGGAGGGGGTCCACAAGGTCAGTCTCCATGCTACTACCACCGTCCCTCAAACAGCTAGTCGGTCTGTCTCTTACAAATATTCCGGGGTCTGGCCAGCGTTGAGTTTCTCGAAGAAAGCGGGATCTTCCTGCTTCTTGGCGGCCACCCACGCCCGGTTGTTCTCAAACACCCGCTCATGGGAGTGTTTGAGATACTCGGGGACCGATTCTTGGGGGGTGTCTTTGGAAGAGCACATTGTTGTGATGATGTGATGTTAATTGCGACTGGGACTGCTGGGGGGGGGGGGAACCAAGAGGAGGAGGGGAAAGAGAGGAACTGCCACGTGTGTTCCGTTCCGTATGTGCCCCGCCCGCTGAACTACGGCGGCCCATTCCACCCTGCCACGCAGTTCCTGCCTTATCTTATCATCATCATTATCATCAGCAGCAGCAGCAGCAGCAGCAGCAGCAGCTCTCATTAATTCGCTCTATTGGGTATCATTTCTCTATCCAACAACAATCTAACACCAAATTCAACAACCAGCCTCCGTAATCTGGTATCCCGTTTTCGATGCGCGGTCATACACCACCCCAAAGACCTGCACATCGTGGTCATGTGCTTGACTCAACGACTGCACCTGGCCGAGGATGTTCAATTCGACCATGGCTCGGTCCCGTTCCTGACCACTGGTTTGGTCGAGTGCGTGGTTGTGCGCCGAACGAACCATGTCAAGGGTTCTGCTCCAAGGCTCCGGAACGCAAGGGTTGGGCTTCCCCTGAACAATGTGACAGCCGTAATGCCCGCATACGACAATATCCCGGATCTGCCACCCAATTGTTAGCCGCGTGAAGCGAAACGCCGATTCCCTCCCACTGACCTTGAGTTGCTCCAATGCATAGCCCAGCGTGGTCTGACACGAAAGGTCGTCGATCACCATATTCCCCAGATTGCGATACTCCAAGACCTGATCGGCCTGGAGACCCAGGGTCTCCAGCTCATCGTAATCACTATCCGAGCAGCCAATCCACAGCACCTGCTTGCCCGGGGCTCGCTGCCAGGGCATTGAGTTCGATTGCACCTGACGAAGCTCGTAGCGGGTGCGGACTTGGTCTCTCATGGTGTGAAGTGGTGCGGCGCGGGAGGGCACGAATTGGGGTCGAAGAAGTCGAGGGAAAGCCGCGGGACGAGAGCAGAACATCAGTAGAAATGTGTGCGAAAGATGTTTGATGCGGCGAGGTTGAAATGCTTGATGATCAAGAATGGTTCTTATACAGCTGGACATAGAGAGAGGTTGCCCCAGTACTCCCGTCGGGCAATGACTTGAAACACGCGCAACTATAAACGGATCGATCATCGATTGTCAACTTGGAAGGCCAAGTGGACTCGGCCGAAGCGGAGATATCTCGGTGGGCTCAAATCCCGGCCGTTATTTGATCGACCCTCCGCATGACAATACAATAATATGCAGGCAATTTCCGAGCTTCTCTCCATTTCCTCGTGTGTTATCGGCCGAAGGGTTGGCCATCATAGGAGCGGAGCGGGCTGAACTCCATGCCGAACAGTATGTTTGCCCCTGATCCAGACAATCTTTCGTCACAATTCTCGGGCCCGATCTCAGCACATTCGTTACTCGGCCGTACCCTCTCCGTCCGTGGCCAGATGAGTTATGCCGAAATTCAGCACTACGGACAATCCACAAGAACCCTCTGGATGGTTGACCTATAGTCTCCTGAACCATGACTCCAATACTCTGGCTTTCAATGACTATATTTGACTAGCCGGGGGCGAGTCTTGACGCGAGGCAGCGACAAAAGTCGATACTCCCGGGTTCGTCGAGGTACGTACTATGTACTATGTAGAAGAAGGCTCGGAGCGAAGGCCGAAGGAGGGCGGGTGGGGCTGAAGAAGAAAATGAATCAATACAGAAGAATGCAGGGGCCGAGAGTTCGGCCGGGACTGGAGCCATGGATTTATCGATCCATGGATCGGCCCCCCCTCCCGGTGGGTCAAGCAATCGCTTGAAGATTGATATCGTCCTTCTTACTGAGGGATCTGACACCGTTGTCGTCCACGCCGGTAATAAAGAGAAATGACGAAATACTTTCCTCTGCTACAGTATATAATGCTCATAAGTCAGAAACAGACCTAAAAGAACATAAGTTGATTCACATCCAAACACAGAATACGAACAACACTGACGATGGTATGCAATTTGACTCGGTGCTCAAATATGCCAGCCATTCACCATCCGAGTTGTGAGAGAGAGCAGGCTCAATAACCCCGGTCGCATCTGAAGAAAGACCTGCCACTCCCACAGTCCAGGCGATAGGAAACTCCTAAGTACATTCAACGAAGCCGCTGCTACTGCTGGCTCCAGTGTGAGTGATCACCCCCGCCAACTTGTCCGCTGTGTTGAAGATAACCCGATCGGCCCCAGGAGATCCCCCGTCATAGACGTCGCCATCGCTCAGGATCGGGAACTCATAGTAGGTCCCCGAGACACTGAAGTCGAAGCCCTCATAGTCATGGTAGACATGCGGGTAGTCGTTGAGGGTTTCACCCGACTTGTACAGCGAGTAGCCTTCCGCCTGCGCCGCACTCACCGCACTGGAGGTGTAGCAGTGGCTTCCACAAGTATAGGCACAGCTGGCACGTTCGACCTTCTCCTTCGGGAAGGGGGAGGCCAGTGCGGCGGAGAGGAGGAGAGGGAGGCACGCGAGTGCGGTCTATTCGGCTTGAGTCAGTATGTCCACATCACCCACGTCGAGTGTCAATCGAAAGGTAATGTCTCCCACCTGCAACTGAAACATCATGTCTGGCTGGCCTGCCGGATCGCTCGCTGATCTGGGGAGGAGGGAGGAGGGATGTCACTGCAAGTGTGAGGCTGATATCTCTTCACCCCTAGCAATCACAGACTATTTATGTCGTCGTCGGCGCCGTCTTCATCGTAGTCGTTGCCGTCCATACTCCTCGTTCTCCTCATCGGCCATCTCCTATCACCGACCTGCAAGACAAGCAACCAGCATTTCGACTAAAGTGGGTGATAAGATAAACCCCATGCCAAGAAGGGGCCAAGACCAGCCAAGGCGGGCACGTTGTCGAATCCGCAAGCATGAAGAGTTCTCTCACATCAATCCAAATTGATATAGATTGATATAGATTGATATAGATTGATATAGATTGATATAGATTGATATAGATTGGGTGCCTGTGAATCTTCACCGCGTCCGGTCCTCGCGGCAGTTTCGTCATCCTGACACTCCGCCGGAGATCCTTCCCTGCACCCAATCGACGATAACGACCCAAGCATGTGACGGTGTGCTGGCAGATGTGATGATTCAGCCGGTTGGAGGAGCATGCAGCCTAAGTGCGACCTCGCCGTATCAGGGCCTATACCTGAGCACGTGGTTGAGCTCCAGCACCGGTCCTTACAGATGTTCGGCTTTATCTATGAAGTACAATATGAGGCATTGTGCACCGGTGTGATGGACTGCCAACTGGTATGTTGGCCGGGGGCACAAGATAAGAAGGTACTGACTCACGTAGATCATCAATCATCCAGGGCCTTACAGACATGAAGTGAAAAATTGCGGCCAAAGTGTGTTCTCTTCCACTGTTTTCCATTGAGCCTCAAGCTGAGCAACGCGCGCCGTCTCGTCCACTTGAACCGAATTCATGCCCAGGGCCCGGTTGAACTGCGAAGCTCCAGTAACTCTTGTTGACCTCGCGTATCGAAACCCTACCATCGAATTTTGAGACAGATTGTCACCGAGACCTACTGGGCGCGACGCCCCCGACCAGGTTGTGCGCGCGTTGCAGCATGATTGATGACGTCATCATTGTCTGTTGCTGCTGCTGCAGTCGCATCTACGCCAAGGCCAGGATCTATTGCATTACCGGCACAGTTTGCGTGTAGATCGCCGCTCGACGCTTAGCGAATGCATTAAACTCCGTTACATCACCTCTAGCATAGACCACGGTCTACAGGTTTCACATTCGGGGCGAGTATATATCGCAGCAAGTGGAGGGGAGGTTCAAATCTACTGACGAATTGAAGTTGTCGAGGGTTGATGAGGTTACTTCATAATACCAGCAAAACACTGGGCACAGATACTGGCTGGTTGATGCCGTTCATGTTGTAGGTAGCAGTAGACTCTACTTTGAGGGTGGCGGAAAAGCACTGCCTGGACATCAACCCATTCACTACGGAATACTTCGTGCTGTCAGCCGAGCTTCGAAGACGAGACGTATCTATGTCTTATTGCCACCGTTGAGAGATTTGTTGAAAGCATTTGTGGTGACAGGTGGGCTGGACTGTGCGCATAAGTCGGCATAAATTACATAAGCATCCCCACAGTGCCGCTTATGCAGTTTCGGGCTTAGCTCGAATACTATCCTTGATCCAACCATAATGGTTTCAACTTGGGAAAAAAAGGAAGTGGCAAAAGGACAGTAGGCGCTTGGGACTCCGACTCATGTTAGGATTATTCGGCTCACAGTGGTTGTATATGGACTTTCCAGCAGATCTACCTTCGCGCGCCCTATGTTGTGCCGCGATATGTATCCAAAATCTCTCACTGCTTGCTGACCAACCTGGCTCTTCAAGATGTTGTGCATGTCTTCCAATCAACATAGTATGCACCAAACGTGCCCAGGAGTCCTCAGTATGAGGGAAATTGAGATAGGTTCATGCCGTATCGACAGTCGATTCTCTCGTATTGCATCCTTGGTAACATCGATGAATCCTCGGCAATCGACTTATCTTCGCCACTGAAATTGCCAAATCCGGCCAGCTCGAAGGCAACCAGGGAAAAAATGCCATTCCCCAACAATACATTGACGAAACGAGCTAGAGCTTCCTCGTATGATGAAGCTCGCATGATGTCAGTCAGTGTCAGCCTTTGCTGTACAATGCTCGAAAGGTATAAAAACCCAGGGACTTCACACCTCCGACAGCCAACCGAAGTACCTGCCCGATTACTCACCCTGCATCCGATGAAGGCTTCACCATCTGCTGGGTAACTCCTCCAAGATATATTGTGACCACAACCACACTATCGCAACCCTGGCCAGTGATCCTTAACAATGAAACTGACGACCCTGGCTATCACATTCCTTCTAGGCACATCCACCACTGCTGCCGCCTGGGAGCTTCGCGCCAACGGTCAGAAATGGACAGGCACCAACCCTCAGCGCTGCACCGCTGTCAACATCCCCAAGGGCGCGAAAATTAGCTGGTCGGGATCATCGGGCGCTCGGACACTGCAAGTGTACAACATGAAAGGAAGTTGTTCGCAGGTATATCGAACCGTGCAAGGGGTGGGTGATATCAATGCCTCGAACAACATTTACGGATTTGTGGTGAAGGCTTGATGGAAAAGATGCAACCAAATGTTAGAGCATTGTATCAAGTTCATTGGATATGAGTAGGAGCTATTTAGTAATGGAAGTTGTAGCACAATTGTCAACAGCCCCAGGCGAAGGCACAGAGCAATAACGAAACATGGAGATGCAATAAATTGGATAGATGCCATGGAAACCCTTATCGAGGCTTTCCTAGTACAAAGACAGGCACAACCGCGGCACCACACTGCCTCTGGGTAAGGCTCGTGCGGACTGCGAAATCTGGGGCTGATTATGCCAGCAAGTCATTCTACTCGGTGGTGATTGCCTCAATCGGACTCAAGAGAACACATCCAGCTTCTTTTCCTTGTGGAGAAAGATAATGTAGTAGATCTGCTGTGACGGCGAAATGTCTGACCATGCGCTCGTCACGTTCTTTGATCTCAGAAGGTCAACCTTTTGGGGCTTCTCTTTCGTGACCCAGTCATTATATTGCCTGTTGTCACTGTCGGCATTGTAAGCGTTGAGTATGATCTGCATCGGTTTGGAGGTCTCTGGACCCTGAAGTAGGTTTGTTGCCTTATCGATGAGCTCTCTTTCCGTGAGCTTTGTGTTGTCTGGAGTGCTTCCATGCTCCTGGTCTGGGTACTCCACCTTGTGCGCCATGTTAGGATCGATACCGTCGATCACGCTGACCAGGGACACTGTTTGTGATTGCTGTATTAATTCAGTCACTGGGATTAGACCAGGTGTCATCGAGAAGAGCTTGCAGTTGCAATCTAAAACTCACCTCGGTGATTCTCCAATAACGACAGTCTTTCACGGTCGCTGCCCATGCTGAAGGGCTGAAGAGACTCTTTAGCTTCGTTTGCCATCGGAGAGGGTCAAGAGCTCGGGCTTACTTTACTTTGAGCAAAGCACTGTATCTCCCCCGCGGGCCTCCCAAGTCAAGGCAGCATTCCCGACCGTCTGACCCTGGCTAGAGGTCTTTGTCTCACTAGTAGTGTTCGCATAATTCATGCCATAGCTCACTTGCGGCGCTGCGAAATTGAGCCCAGCAGCCTTGCGAGTCTCTTCCTTGGCTGCATCAAGTTGCTCAGTAGTCTTGACTTTGACATCCCTGCTGCTACGGAGAAACCCGCCCAGGATGACCTTGCTGGGGAACGCATCACCTGTAGTCCAAGCGCCTGCATATTTCGAGCCGCCGGAAAGGTGACCAGAGGGAATGGCTTACCGTAGTCATTGATGAACTTGATTTTGTCGTTCGCACTGTAGATGTTGTTGATGGCTTTCACGCACTCATCGGACAGCTGCAGGTACTCGGAGGATAGATCTAATGCCACGCGGGGAAACTATGACAATATCAGTGTATTAGACAACGTGGCTCTTGTGCAAGCAAACCTCTTACCTTGTAGGCCACTTTTAAAGTGAAATCTGTCTCTTGATCCAATTTCTCTTTTTTATAGGAGTTCTCCTCCGTCAGAGCAGCAGATGCTGAAAGCGATTTGCCGAAAGGGAGTCCGCTCCTGAACAGGGGGTGAAAGACGTCAGCACTGTGATACCAGATGGGACTCCACACATACGCATTGGCCTCGATGGCAGTGGAAGTAAACCCTTCTCTAGCCATGGACCGTTGGAAGGCAGTCCTCGTCTCCGTAACCGTGACCTTGGAGTCATCATCCACGTAGAAAGAGGGAACACCAGGAACGGTGTTCTGGGGAGGTTTCTTGTCAGTAAACAGCACGCCGGTATCGTCTTAAAGTTCTACGTACCAAGTATTCCTTCACAGGATCCTTCTTCGCTCCGTTGGTCTTGGCGGGAGCCTGAGAGCTTCCCGTCGCACTTCCCTGTGGCGAAGGAGTGGCTGGGACTTTCGCTACCTCGCCGAGCTGGGGAGAGAGTGCCCCCGCTGGACGACGAATTGCGAAGGCTATTTCTGTTAGTGGATACCTACCCTCTACTACGACAACCAACGACGGTGTAAGCGGAGGGCTGACATACCTCGCTTTGGGGCTTTGGCCACGAGTCCAGTCCCGGGGACATGCGTGTAACCATGGAGAATCCGGTTGTTGAACAAGATATTCTCCTATTGCATTTCCGTAAGATCGGCAGGTTCGGTGTAATCTTTGGTACTATGTTGTTTTGGAACCAGTCAGTCGTCATACGCCTGCATGCTAGCGATGATCTCATCTGAACCAGCCTAGGTGACGTTGCATAGCTCTGCTCCAGGGATGACAGCTTGCCCATCATTTCCGCGATCTTTCCGAGCTGACCAGTATTCAATCCTGAGCCCGAGGCCCCGAGTAAGCCTTCGAGATCAGATGCTAAATTGGATTGGGGTAAATTCTCTCGTGGTTCCTTGGCCAACACCGTGGACACGAGATGGACTATGACAAAAGGAACGCCCTTTATCTGCGGCTTATTCTCGATGTCAGAGGCCGCAGTTACCTCTGCATTCTCTCTCGGCTTCGCTTCGGGATACAGAGTTGCAAGATTCTAAGAGAGTGATGAGCTTGCCGAGCGACAGGAGAGGAACTGGCCAACTGAAACAGCAGAGATAAAGATGTGACAGATATTCAAACATGTCAGACCACGCTCAGTGCGTTGAGGTCCCAGATTGATGACTTGGTGGTGAGGGTTCAGAAAGCAATTGAAGGCATACAGACCATCCAAGACACCTTTCGCCATTTGGGAGAGACGCTTGAGCCAGTCATCAAGGCCATCGACAAGATTGACAGGGGCACCAGCTCTCCATTGTTGGCTATCGGAGAATCCAATATTAGCCATGGTATCAAAGAAGCTGTGACCAAATATGACGAGGTACGTGTTGTTTGAACCATGGACCTGAACTAAGACGTCTTGCCTGAACTTGCATCACGGGTTCTTGATGGTTTGACAGGGCTAACGGAAACACTTTCAGATTATCAAACAGGCCGAAGACTTTGCGAAAGCAGCTCAGATCAAGGTACTTGAGGAGTAGACATGTTCTTCCTCTGGGGTTACACATATCGCTCTGCGGCCCTTTCTTCCGACAATCTATCATACTGAATCCTCAGATCATCCTGTCGCTTTCTGGAATATGCACTCTGCCTTACACCTGTACTGTGTCGCTGTGACTCTACGAAATCTTCATTGAATGTTCATTGCTTCAAAGAAGGACTACAAGGATAGAGTGAAACATTGATAGTATTTAAAATCACAGTGGCGGGATTTCTACATATATTGGAATATCCAAGGCTACCTCACTGAGAAGCATCCTACTATGTAATCGAAGAAAAGGAAGCTTCAACAAGAGCAGTGAGGCTTATAACCGCCCGCTAGCAACACCGGTGCCCTTGACGATATGCAAAACATGCCTGAAATCATCAAAGTCTTGGAATATCTTGTGCTGAGGTCTATGGGTTGCTCGTTCTCAATGCTTCCACCGAGGCGTAGCGCTGTACATCTCAGATAATCGATCCAACCATTCATCCGTTTGACGATTCCAAGCGTAGTCAATAAGACGCATGTCATACAAATCTAAAGATATCCATCGAGCATTTCTAACGATTAATCCGCCGACGCCGACAACTTGAAGCCCCCGGTACAGCCTGTCTGAAATAGACCGTCTGGGTCATACTGCTGGCCTATTTTCCTCAGGAACTCCAAGTTCTGCTCGCCGTACCCTACCAATGGACGCTGCCAGTTTTCGCAGTAGTTCAAGTACCGGTAAGGATGGCTCCTGCCATTGGCTTCAGCGATAGCGTTTATCTTGGCCAGAATCCCACGGACCACCGAGTAAACATACTCGTCGTTATGTGCACCGTCCCAGTCAATTGACATATTAATGATGATTAGTGGCTCGTTTGTGCTCTCGTGGACACCGATGACATTGGGGTCGCCCTTTGCGGTCCACGAGGGCAGCAAAGGCTGCATGACCATTGTCCACATAGACCCCTCCACCTTGCGCAGGGACGCTGTTGCCTCTCGAAAAACGTCGTGGGCGGCCATGATGGTAGCCAGGTCATTCTTGATCGTGGTAGTCCCGAACGAGCTTCGCTTACTGGGCCAACAGCCTCGGTTGACCTCCTCGACAGCGGAAGTGACGGATTGCACCTTGTGGGTGCTCCAGTATCTCCACAGGGCGGAGAAGCCAGAACGTTGCCAAAAGGCCGGCCATTTTTTCGGGGATTCTGGTGTCTTGGTATAGGCCAGCTGTAGAGCAAGCAGCCGCATACTGATGGGCTGAAGATAAACATCGCAGACAATGGCTCCCGCGGCATAACTATCCACCTCCGCACCGCTGCTCTTAGGATCCATCCGCTTGACGCTGTTATGAAGAGCCAGAAGAGCTTTGGTGCATTGCGAGCCGGGTGCATATATGTAACCGCTCCAGATGGGGCTCGAGGGAAAGCAGCGCACGGTGAATCTAGTGACGATGCCGAAGTTGTTGGAGCCACCCTTCAGTGCCCGCCAGAGTTCCGGATGGGAGCTCGCTGTGGCCGTGACTGTCTCCCCCGAGGCCAGCACAACCTCGTATGCAATGACATTTGAGCATGCTAATCCGTACCTGGGAGTGAAGAAGGAGATTCCGCCTGGTTGAATGTGTTAATACGTTGACAAGACGATGTGGTGATTGACTTATAATACCTCCTAACGTAAACCCGCCCACTCCGACATCGGCACTTCTGCCTCCCACCACCCCGAGATTCAATTCGTCCAAGGTGCGCGAGACATCGCCCCACCGGGATCCTGCTCCAATCACCACACTTTCTCGGTCCTCGGCGACCGTCACCTCGCGGAAGTGGGTGAGATCGATCAGGACGCCGCCTTTGGCACTTGCAGCTCCCGTCAGTGGGGATTGGCCTCCGCCTCGAACAGCAAACAGAGTGTTATCGGACAGCGCTCCGGAGCTTTGTCGCCGCTGATGCTCCTGCTTGAGGATTTGGATCGCGGTCGACACTTCTTGAGTGGTGCGTGGCTGGACAATGACCGCTTGAACCACGTCGCGCTCCTGTCGGGCGAAATAGGTGCTAAGCGATTGGCGGAAGAGTTCACCGTCGCGGTGGAGGAGTAGCACGCTCCCTTGCGGGAGAGCCTTCACTAGCCTTTCGCCCAGAAGATGAGGAACTGGGGGGATTCCATCTTGCGGGGCAGGTTTCAATTCAGGTGGTGAGCTTAACCTGCCCAAGAAGCGGAACACCAGCACTACCAGGGCTGTCGCAATGGCTACCGAAGGGAGAAGAGCGCCCATGTTGGTATGTCATCAGGCGGCAGAGCATTCCGAGAATTCAAAGTCGTAAGGAAAAAAGGAAAGAAAGAAAAAAGGAGAGAAAAGGGAGAGAGAACGGAGAGAGAAGAGGTCTTTAAATGTCTCTAGCCAGCCGCACTGATACACGGGTTCAGACCCACAGTAAGCAAGACCAAGCGGGTGTGCTGGCCCCCCATTGGAGGCGCATAGTTAGGGCATGTCAGCACTAAAGAAAACTAGATATTTTTGGATTTACATTCTGGATTTATTGATGGAAGACTGCTTTTGATTAGAAGACCCGTGGGTTATGCCTATGATCAGAGATGGCAAATCGTTACGTTTTATGACACTGATCTCTTGGAAGCTGCTGAGTTGGTCGCTGTTCTTATGTGTGGAAACCGAGAAGAACCTCAATTCACCGATTGCTGCTTGGTAAGGTGACCCTTGATCAAGAAACAAATGCCCAGGAACAGTCCCTTCTCGAACGAGTCTTGGAGATTGTAAATGCGGACGCCTCGGATCTCCATGGGCTTGACCGGGACATCGCCAATGGCATTGCGAACGTGCTTCCATACCATGATTTTGCCATCCTGGTATGCACACCCGAGAACCATCTCCCACTCAGGGGGGGCTACCTGTCGCATCTCCTCCAGCTTGGGCTCCAGAAGAACCCTAGCGGTATTTGGCTTGTCGAGTGCGCCCAGGAGTATGTGTTGGAAACACTTGCCATCCTTAAACACGCTGACTGCCTGTGGTTCTTGGCCGCCTGGCCCCTGGATCACTCGAAAGTCGAATCCCGGCTCCCCTTCGAACGCCTGCCGCAAAACACTCACTAAGATGCTATCAGCCATGGTAATAAAAATATAATCTGATGCTCTGGAGCCCATCTGAGCGTTACGGGGCGGCGTGGGAGCCATTGTGGGTTGTTTGTGAAGTGAGTTTGGTGCCGTTGCTGCGATATATATACCTTTCGAGCTTTGTGGCACCCAGGTCTCAGGCAGTGTACTGAGCAGGAAAGCCTTTGTTTTCTATTCTGAAAGGCTCGTTGTTAAAGTTGGTCAAAGTGCCAAATCCTGGCCAGAGCAATCAAGAGGTTCAACCAACAGGCCCACAGGATGTTTCAGTGACGGGATAAAGCCATGAAGCATCAGGCAAGATAGGTCCATTCATAAGTCAAAAAATAATGCAGCACGTGTTACCTGAACTTTACATTGGACGTTCGAAGAAATTTCTATGCAGTAGCAAAGCACTGCCATTGCTCATGCTTAGCTAGTCTGGGCTTTCTTTATCATCTCACAACACATTGAAGATAATAAAGAAGGCTCCACCCTTTGTTCATTAAATACACTCTTATTCACTCACAAATTACAATTCGAGGCTCGAGCTTACTAATTGCAGTCTTGACTCTCTCAAGCATTGCTCTATGACTAAGCCTTAAGCCTGAAGTCCTCTTCGGAAGAACCTGGTTCTCGGAGAGCTTCTTTAACGATCCGCGGCAAAGTATACTAGTACTGTACTTCTTTTCCTCATGGACTACCAATGGAACTTGGAACCAAGAAGCCTTCGACTTCGCCAACATTCGTGCTTTCCGTGACCCAGACTTAGACCCCGTCGCGGTTGGTTGCGATGCGCTAGGCAAACAGCCGGCAGATATCGCAAGCTCCTATATACACCTACATCCATAGGAAACAATGCTGTGCGCTCACTGCGCTTTGGTTTTTAAACCTCCTTGTTTCAGCTCCAGTGACCTTTGCGCGAGATGTGGGTATCTTCCTACTGCACTCTCAACTACCAGAGCAAGAAGTTCCTGGTGCGATACTCCATGGTGGCGAGCCGTCTCGCTCAGGAAAGAATACCCTGGACATAATCCAGGCAAAGGGTTGACCTGAGTAGTTTCAGCATGACTTTGGCAATTTCTGGGAGGGGTGGCTGATAACTGACCTCGATAACATGCGGTCTCCCATCGGCTGAGCACCGGATATCCACACGTCCCACGTCACGAAAGCCCATGACTCTCCACACCCGCAAGGCGAGCGCCTCGACTGCCGCTACCTCCGGGTCCCACGATTCGATCGCAAACTTCATCACCTCTTTATCGTTCGCTCGGTTCTTGGCGTCAACGTCCAGGAACCCTCTTGTGAACGGATCCTTCTCACTCTCGGATTGTGTCCCGTGGCGTTTCTGCGCAGCCTCCCAGTCCAGATGCAAGGTCCCAAGCACACGTGCGGTCTGGCCGGTGCCGATCAGACTCACCGAGTACTCACGGCCAGCCAGATAACTTTCAACTAGGATACTCTGCCCAGGAAATTGACGTTGTAGCTTTTGCACCCCTTGTTCGAGCTCCGCTTGGTTGTGAACCTTGGAGAACGGATAAATGCCTTTCGAGCTTCCTTCACAGGATGGCTTGATGAACAACGGATATGCGGTCAACTTGACTGCGTGAGGGCTTGCTTGCACATCTTCAAGGGGATTCTGGGACGTTGATTGGACGACGGCGAACGGCGCGGTGGCGATGTCGTAGTATTGGAACATCATCTACGGGGCAGGAATCTGGGCTTAGCACGATCGCGTCGCTCGTCGAGTAGACAGAGATGATGCAGGAGGAGAGGGTACCTTGGTCTTTGCTTTGTCGAGTGTCATGGTCAGGGTTGCAGCGTCCGAAAAGACGCAGGGAATACGGTATGCTTCCAGCACGCCGGGGATTTGGGCCTCGCGAGCGGCGCCGTGCATCCCCTCCGAGATCGAGAACCCTAAGTCCCATCCCCGATGCTCCCCCTTCGCAATGCGTTGGATCAGCTCGTCCATGTCCCCCACAGGAACCACTCGATATCCCAGTCCGCGGAGCGACTCGATCATGCTGTCGATTGCTTCATCTTTGTCCAATTCCAGGCACTCCTCCAGGCTGTAGCCTTTGCTTAGGTACAGCGAGATTGTCTCATAGAAGAACGCTATCGTGATTGGAGTGAGGGTCATCGTTTCGAGTGCTGCAGGCTTTTGGCAATGGGTGCCGTACTAGTCGCGAGGTCCAAGTGAGGTCCCTCACTGGTTCTTAAGATGGTATAATGGAGAAGCTTCGGTCTCGAGGCCAGTCAGAGTGTGCGATGGCGGGCGATCATCCCTTGCATTACAAAGAAGCGGTGGACACGTCAGCATGGACGTACATTGCTGCATTTCGCGCACGCAATGCCAGCTTAACACATCACATCTCAGTGGCCGATCTGAGTTAATCACGCTTGGAGTCAATTTACGCTGTGCAATGTCTAGACCGAGTTTTCCGACCGAGGGGCTATAAACCGGGCACGGTTGGGCATGGGGCATTGATTTCCCACACAGCCGACAAAACCACCCACCATGACTCTCTCCTCACGCACTGCGAAGTCGAGCGTTGGAAAGGTGCGATGGTCATCGGTGGTCAGCAGCCCTCAGTTCCATCCATCGCCCACGGGGAATTGGGAATACTGGCGCAAGGTGCCCGCCTGGATGGATGTATCTCGGAACGAGTTTTTGAACTACAAGTGGCAGGTATGGTGACTCTATCTTGGGGCTCTCCTCTACATTCGCAGACTGATCATCAAATAGATGCACCACTCGCTGCAGAACACCCCGTCTCTGCTTGCCTTTCTGTCTGGAGTCCTTCCGCCCCAAGTCACAGCACCGTCGGGTCACGGAGAAATCACTCGTGACGAGGTGTTGAATGATGTGGTGACCGGACTCAAGAAGGCACCGATGGCTACTCGACTGACACCCCACATTCTGGCGCTGATCAACTGGGACGAGGTCTACTCCGATCCAATTCGACGCCAATTCATCCCAGTTGGCTCCTCGTACCAGCCCGACCATCCCAAGCTCACCCTCGACTCGTTGAACGAGACGCATGACTCACCAGTGAAAGGCCTGGTTCATCGCTATCCTGACAAGGTGCTGTTTCTGGGTAAGAATATCAAACCTATCTCTTGAGTGATACCAACCTGTCACAGCCAGCTCTGTGTGTCCGGTCTACTGCCGGTTTTGCACCCGATCCTACTCTGTAGGGGCGCAAACTGAGTCGGTCTCCAAAAAGCGATTTCTCCCACTCCGAAAATACTGGGAGCCGATGTTTGATTACATTGCGCAGACCCCAGCCGTGACCGATGTCGTCGTCTCCGGGGGCGACACCTTTTTCCTTGAGCCACAGCAACTGCAAGAAATCGGCGAGCGACTCCTGAGTCTGGAAAACGTGCGACGGATCCGCTTCGCGAGCAAAGGACTGTCTGTCTGCCCGTCACGCATCCTGGACCCAGATGACGGATGGGCCAATACGCTGATCGCCCTCAGCGAGCAGGGCCGGGCGCAAGGCAAGAGCATCGCCCTACATACGCATTTCAACCACCCGCAAGAGATCTCCTGGATCAGCGAGCAGGCTGCGCAGCACCTCTTCCGTCATGCCGTGACGGTTCGAAATCAGACTGTCTTACTGAATCGGGTCAACAATGACGTCCATACCATGAAGCGATTGATCCGGACGCTGGCAGACATCAATGTCCAACCGGTGAGTTCTCCAGCGGTACCTCTGCCGGGGGAGCAGGTCCGACTAACAGTTTCTACTAGTATTACGTATACCAGGGGGACATGGTACGGGGGGTGGAGGATCTCCGGACCCCCTTGCGCGACATTCTGCACCTCGAATCGCAGATCCGCGGCACGATCGCCGGCTTTATGACCCCCTCCTTCGTCGTCGACCTTCCCGGTGGCGGTGGCAAGCGGCTGGCGCAAACTTATGACAGCTACGATCCCTTGACGGGCGTGTCCAGATTCACAGCCCCGGGGGTCAAAGGGGACACTGTACATGAGTACCATGACCCCATGTGGTCCTTGCCTTCAGCAACAGAGGAGACAAGCACGGAGAAGGTAGATTCTAGCTCGTAAAAACTGCACCTAAGCACTCAGTAGTGATTTGATTCAGGGGTAAAAATGCAAGGGAGTGCAGCGTTGCATCCAAAACATACCGATCATGGCCCGCTTCCCCTTTTAGGGCAAACGCCGCCCGATCGGGGATTCGACTGTAAAATCACTTACCATCTATCTCTTCAAGCGAGCCAAAAACTGCTTCCAGACCTCTCCAATGTTCGGACACCTGCTTCGTTTGTAGTCTGGATCTATGTCAACACCAAGGCTTGACTGATGCATGCCATTGTCCCGTCCGTCATGAGTGAAGAGCATATGTTAGAGACTTTCCCATCCTCCGGACGTGCGGAGGCGGACATCGAGGAACCCGAGGACTTTGCACCCCCACATCACCGACCACCAAATGTACTCCTCTACGCTATCTTCGTCGGTAAGATGGACTTAGACACCGGGTCCATTCATTTACCGCAGCAATATCCACTGACCAACGCCCAGGGTGCTTCATTGCCAGTGCGGACGAGGCGCTGATGATCTCGACCTACACCTCGATTGCCTCCGAGTTCCAGCAGCTCACCCTGGGATCCTGGCTACTGGTCGCGTACAACTGCGGAAGTTGTGTTGCATGCCCGGTGGTACGTACGCCTCCAAAGTCCAGACATGGGTATCGTGCGTATCGACTAACCCGTAAGTGGTGCCTGCGTAGATTGGCGCTCTGTGTGACATTTACGGTCGCAAAAAGACACTGTTGGGATCATATGCCGTTTTCATTGCCGGTAGCTTCCTATGGTAGAATTGGCCCATAATCAAGCTGGTTTGGTGTGATGCTAATGTTATGCAGCGGTGTCAGTGGCTCTCTGGTTACGTTAGCCGGGTCGAGGGTCATTGCTGGTGTAGGCGGCGCTGGAATGGTCGCAATGACCTCCGTTATCATCACAGGTATTCATCTTTCATATCCGAACCGAGGTGTGCCAATTTGCGACTGACTAGAAATTTTGCTCAGATTTGATCCCACCACACGAAGTGGCACTGTATGACGGCTACTCGAGCACCATCAACATGCTTGGCCGCAGTGTTGGACCTCCTCTTGGCGGGTTTCTGACGCAAACAGTCGGTTGGCGATTGTATGTATCCCCTTTCCATGCCGCACACATTGAGGCCTGATGTCTTTCAGGTCGTTTTTGGGTCAGATCCCCTTCGCCGTATTGTGTCTTGTTGCTATGATGTGGGGTACACCACCACCACTGGCTCACCTTGACCGTCAAGTGCATGGAGAGCCCAAAGAACCACACAAAAAAGACATTGATGTCTCTGGTATGCTAACCCTGACATTCACGGTTGTGGCTTTGAGCGCTCTGGTAGAGTATGTGACTGCCCCGGATGCAGAAGGTCAGAATGCAGCGGTCATTTTCTTTCTCTTGGTGGCTACTCTGGTGGCTGGTGTTGGGTTCGCCCTCGTGGAGGGACTTTATGCCACGAACCCGCTGCTACCAGTGCATCTAATAAAAGGACCCTTCGGGGCTTGGTGTCTGATGGAGTTTCTAATTTACATAGGGCGTGGCGCGGTAAGTCTCCTAGATAAGAAATCGCTCTCTGCCCTAGGAAATACTGATGCACGGAATAATGGATAGCTCCTAACGCACCTAACCCCGTATCTCATCCGTGTGGAGGGCTGGAGTGATGCATGGGCATCTTTTGCGTTTGTTGGAAATGTCCTGGGTATCGCATCTGGGGGGCTTGCGGCTGGATATGCAATAAAAAGGTAGGTCAGCATTCGGGTTCCGGTTGTGTTGTATTGATTCACTGAAATGTACTATTGGCAGATACAAGCGATATCGCAAACTCGGGATATCCTCTCATGCCCTCACCACTCTTGCCTACCTCCTGATTTTCATCGAGTGGCGCAATGGCTGCACGATATGGCAAGCCGGTCTCCCGTCACTTCTGGGTCTGGGAACCGGGCTCATGTACACCGTCAATTTCATCGGCTTGACCACTACCTCTCCGAAAGAAAGTATGCCCGCGTGCATTGGCACGATTGAACTTTGTGAGTCGCTCGGGTTTATTGTCGGTCCTGCCATTAGCACCGCAATGATCCAGAAGATGTTTGCACATAGTCTCGCGATGACCATGCCCAGGGTGCCTGGCCTGTCCGAGGTAAGTTTTCGCCTGGTTATCAGGCCCAACCCAATTTCAGTTCTGTCGTTGATCGGCTTAGACAATTCATCACATTCTCGATGACGCGCGGTTTTCCTTTACCCTTGGCGATGCCATCCAGCAGATCGCGCGGACTAGCTACCTGCAGGCTTTTCAATATGTACCACGTATGAGATACCCTGGATGCAAGACATCGTTGACGCGATTGATGCACATCGGCGTTACTGACAGAATCTTTAGTCTTTGCCACTGTTTGCAGCGGAGCAGCGTTGGCTATTTTCATGCGTACTAATACCGGCGACCTGGTAGAATAACTAATGATGTGATTGTCTGGTCCATGCCGATTGGATTATCGCGGTGCAATCAACGGGGATGACGAAGCTACTCCTTTCGATTAGACACAGTATTCAATCAGTCAAAAATGCACGAGCCAGACCAAAGCTTTCTAAGCTTTCTGTATCAACAGGAAGATCCCGCATCCTGATGAGATTAATGAACAAAGAAGCTAGTGAGAGACACCAGCAAGACTGCCCTCAAATTGGAAGTGATCATCATTTGTCGGGCTGTCTGCCATGCTCCGGCTATCAGTATGACACAAAGGAGATTCTATGCCAGGAAGGAGGTGTATTTCGCTTGGAACCGTCGAGTCCCGTTTGGGAGGGATGATATTACGACTCTCGCCCAATCTCATAGCACATTCCATCTTTAGTGGCCCAAGTATATATTCAACATCTGATTTAGTATAGCCAAGATGATTCATAGCTTCCATCCCACCCAGCAACGAGCTTCGTAAGGATTTCACCTCTACTACAGAACGTCGGACTTGAAAGTTACCATATCTGCATATTTCATGATGGGTGTCTCGGCATCTCGCCATACACGTGAGGAGCAGGCTGTTCCCTCGCCGAGCGAAGGGGAATCCTCAGCATCTAAGCCTGAGGAAGACGACGTCCCTAGCGCATCGAGCGAAGACAGTTCTTCAATAGCTTCCGAAGACAAGTTCACTATTCCCCCGTTCGAGGGAGAACAGGAACCCCTGAGCCCTGTCACAGACGATTTAAACCTTAGGATTCCCCTCTGCGTGTATGGCCTCCTCCGGCAGATATTCCCGCCGGACGAGGGCTACCAACATACACACGCCACCCGGCACACGGGGGATGTCGACTTTCAAGTGCTGCACGTGGGCCACCCTACCACAGGAAGGTTCTTTTGCCTATTGTCTGGACCCACGCCTTCAAGGGCCCCGTTCTGGTATTCATATTCCGTCTGGCTCGCGATGGAGCTGGATATCATGGAACGCCTCACCTCCCCGGAAACACCGATCACTGGGATGATCTGGCGCATGGGTGAAATTGGGCTATACGAGCGCCGTCGGTTAGACGGAAGCATCATCACGCCGCCAGGGACCATCGTTCATGACCGAAGGCACTCCTTCGATGTCGTTGAGTATTGGCTCTTCCTCGTGGAGTATCTTCTGGGATTCAGGGGCGATGTTCACTATCGTGACATCCCAATGATCCCTTACGAGGCTTAGACCCAGGGCTCATCTCCACTGTGTAGCATTAGGTCTTCACCTGTTGCAGACGTAGGCGTAGTTTTCTCAATGTTTCCACAATTCATTTTCCGATACAAAAGCCTGCCATTCATTGTACCTGTTCTTTAGAATCCCAGATTGTTGATTTCGTCTCTTCGCAGTCTGCTGCTCACATTAGCTACCAATACTAAGCGGTAAATCTTAACAGTGTTCATGAGTCAAACAACATCAGCCGTCCAGGCGTCCTCAGATGTCAGACAGGTCTAGGTGGTCGGCTTTGTTTCATAATAGATAGCAAAATGGCAGATAGGTAAAAGCCCGGATGTTAGAGCTTCGAAAGGAGAGCTGGGAGAATAATGAAAAGGAACAATGGAAAGAAAAGAAGATGTAAAGCTCTTGCTATGGCAAATACACTGAATCTCAAGGCTACGGGACCTCGATTCCTCGGGACTTGGGATCAACGAATACTTGGGCGGATATACAGTCAAAGATGGCCGGGTTCCTTGACACTACCGGGATTTTGAACAAAATTGGGGTCAAATGTTTCACCAGCATCTTGGTGGCATAGTTGATATCATCATTATGACCCTCTTGGTCTCTCCTGTGGATCGAGCTGAAGTCACCATGCAGCTTTCATGTACTGTATGGACTGTACTGTAACGTAGCCATTACACGGGCAATACCCGAGGTAAGAGAGCTACACGTGAGTCGGCTGCGGTAATCTTGCGCCCCCGCTCGTCTGAGCAAATGAATAATTAGCAGGAACCGAACCACGGCATTTCTTTTTCAGACATTGCACCTGTATTGTATCCCATCTATAATTTTACTGTACCTACTATGACACCCATTCAACCCGCCTGGCAAGCCAGAGCCTCAGCCAAGCGCGAGGCGACTTTCTCCGCCATTCCCACCGAATGGCGCATCCCCGCTCCCATCCCCACCCCCGACATCCAACTCAATGTGACCGGAACATACATCCAGCAATATCTTTCCCCGCGGGAGATTGAAATCACTGAGTCCGACGCCGAGGACATCGTCTCTCACACGACAACGGGCACATGGACCGCAGTGGAGGTCGCATCGGCCTTCTGCCACCGTGCAGCCCTGGCTCACCAGCTCGTTTGTCTCCTCCCCGCCCATGCTTATCTAACACCCCTGCAACCCTTATAACGAAGAATAGGTCCCCTGCCTGCTTGAAATCTGCTTCGACCGCGCTCTGTCCACCGCAAAAGAACTAGACAGCTACTTCAACACCCACCAGGAGCCTCTAGGCCCACTCCACGGCCTCCCCATTAGCCTCAAAGACCAATTCCACATGTCGGGGGTGGAAACGACCATGGGCTACGTAGGCTGGATCGACACCTTCGAAGGGAAGCCACGCACCTCTCTCCCGCCCCACGAAAGAGACCAAGAAAGCGAACTGGTCCGCCTCCTCCGCGCCAGCGGGGCAGTCTTCTACTGCAAGACCAGCGTCCCGACCACCCTGATGGCCGGGGAAACCTGCAACAACATCCTGGGGTACACGTTCAACCCGGTCAACCGCCACCTCTCCGCGGGGGGCAGCTCGGGTGGGGAGGGGGCATTGCTGGCGCTGCGGGGCCCGACGGTGGGGTTCGGGACGGATATCGGCGGGAGCATCCGCGTCCCCGCCGCCTTCAATGGGATCCACGGCCTGCGGCCCTCGGCCGGGCGCTTGCCCTTCGAGGGAGTGGCCAATTCGCTGGATGGGCAAAACACTATCCTTTCGGTAGTCGGCCCGATGGCGACCAGTGTCCAGGGACTCAAGCTGTTGGTGCAGGCGGTGCTGGCGCAGGAGCCGTGGTTTGTGGATCCCTTGGTGGTGGAGATGCCCTGGCGCCACGCGGTGGAGGAGCGCGTACGGGCTGCGGCGGAGGACAAGGGGCTTGCTTTTGCGATCATGGAGGATGATGGCACGGTAAGACCCCATCCGCCAGTTCAGCGGGCGCTGGGGTTAGTAAGATTGTTGTTGGAGCAAAAAGGCCACCGGGTGAGTGGTGTCGCTTGCGGTGCAATGGATTCCAAACTTACCTAGTGTTTAGGTTATCGATTGGAATCCCCCGAGTCATGCCACAGCTTTCGATATCGCGGTACGTGCTGGGCCCGGATTCCAACAAAAAAAAGTAAGAAGAACGCTGACCGCACAAGATGCAAGCATGGCACATGGACGGCGGAACAGACGTCCAAGCCCACCGCGCGCTCGCCGGCGAGGAACAGCTCCCTGAGTGCTTCTTGCAGCCGAGTGCGCACCTCCGCGCTGCACAGGTGGCAGCCCTGAATGTCAAGAAGCGCAACTATCAGAAAGCGTACATGGACTACTGGAACTCCACGGCCACACTCACCGGGACCACACGGCCGGTGGACGCGCTGATCTGCCCAGCTTGCCCCTCAGTGGCGGTCCGACCAGGCAAGTTTAAGTACGGGGTGTATACCACCTTTGTCAATGTCCTCGACTATTCCAGTGCGGTTCTCCCGGTCACGAAAGTGGATTGCGTGGTGGACGGGGAGCACAGACCGGCTGTGCCCTTGAGTGAGATGGATGCTGAGGTTCAGGCAGACTGTAGGTATCTGTCTGGTGAATATGAATGAAGCACGCGCGCTAACGGTCGCAGATGACTGCGACGATTGCCATGGCTCTCCAGTTGCGCTGCAGCTGGTGGGTCGCCGCTTCGAAGAGGAGAAGGTGCTGAGTCTGGTTCAGTACGTTGAGGGTCTTATCAATGAGGCTACCCAGAGGATGTAGCCATCGTGGTATTCTGATGACGAATGAGCAGAAATCCTTTTCAAGTTGCGGTTGCTGGGATCTTCTCAATTTGTGTTCATCTGCCCCCTCTAGGTTAATTTATTGCCTTAAACTATTATGCCGGCGGCACTCCCCAGTACTCCCCTTTCACGTTTCACGTTGCATAAAACTGCACCCTTTGCAACACGACGAACTTCGAATCCTCTACTGTCATCGTCTGAGTAGACAACAGTTCGCCGCGCAGCACTACTCCGCCTCCCCCTCGCCCTCCCCGGTCGACACCGCAGCATACCTCTGTCCCCCTTTCAGCCACCGCTTACGAAGAGCATAGAATCCCGCCCCAATCACCCACAGCACGATCAGAATAGCCGCCTGAAACGGCGCAAACACCGCCCCACGCGTCACCACAAACCCACTCACCAGGACAAAGACAATTGGAATCCCCAGAAAGGGCTTGTAGGGCCGCTCGAGGTCCGGTTCGCGGAAGCGCAGCATGATCGCTCCAACCACCGTCAGGAAAAAGAACGAGTACTCTCCCAGACCATTGAAGGTAAGCAGAGCTCGAAAGTTGCCAAAGAGAATATAGAAGATTGGCAAGATGGTCGATAAGACGATGGCGTTGATGGGTGCATCGGAGCCGAGGCTGTTGTTCTGGTCGGAGGAGGGCCGTCCCAGCTGACCGATAACTCCCAGGAGTTGCGGCAGCCAGTTCCTGTTTGCAGCAGCAACTACCATCCGGCCCGCAACAAAGGAGTTGCCCAGCAGAGACCCGGCGACTACCAGACAGATCAAGATCGCGGCGATGATACCGGCTGCGGGGCCTAGAAGATGCGTTATGGCCGTCTGGTGGCGTTAGCTGCGCCCACGAACAGAGGCAGTAGGATTGAAACGTACAACAGCCACACTATCCGTCGTGGAGACCACATTCCATGGTAGGAGAATGTAGTATGCCGCATTGGCCGCAATGAAGCAGAGAATGATGATAGGCACGGCGGAGTTGATAGCCAAGGGAAGCTGGCGCGCCGGGGCGGAAAGTTCTGCGCTGATGTAGATCGCCTAGAAAAATGTCAATGACTCCGCCGGCCGCTGAAAGAAGTGCCTTACCTTGTCCCAGCCAGAATAAGCCCACAGTGCACCGTACAAGGCGGTCGAGTAATACCCCAGCATCTCCCACCCAGCGACGTCATGCCAGTCAATCAGCTTTCCATCCGGAGTGACCGTGTTGCGATAGCCGAACCAGGGATTCTGGAACCAGTCTCGGGATCCATGGCCACTGTCGGACTTGGCCAGATGGGCGATAACAACACCAAGCCCCGCTAGCACCACCGCGGCGATGGTGACGAACTTGGTGCTGACGAAGAACCCATTGAGCCGCGTGCTGACCTTGGTGCTGATAGAATTCGCAACGCTGACCACAACAAGAATCAAAATGGACAGCAGCTTGTGCGACATTGCTGCAGCCTGATCAGTCACACCAGCTGCCGAGTAAATGCTCTCGACGAACACGATGCTGAGAATGGCCAAGGTGGCCGGCATGACAGCAATGATCCACGTCCAGGCCGCCAGAAAGCCACAGATTTCACCGAAGATATACTGCAGATACGGCTGCACGCCCCCTGGACGACATTCTGTCAGCGACTGAAAAAAGCAGGGGTTACAATGTAGTGGACGGATCGGTACCTTCACCAGGAATGGCAGTGCCCAGCTCGGCCATAGTCGTGGCGCCGGTCCAGGCTAAGATCCCACCCACAAGCCATACCACGAGGGCCACTCCAGGCGAAGGAACATTGGTATCGATTGACCCGGGTGAAGTAAAGATTCCACTTCCGATCACGATGCTGATGATGATGCCGAAAGCTTCGACGGCGCCAAGGTTTCGCTTGAATGCACCGGGGCGGTGATCTTCCACGGTGGCACCTTCTTGGGCAATGGTTGCATGGTTTCTCTCATCTGGCTGCGTGAGTAGCGGCTGGATGGCTCCATCCTGGCTGTCACGGGTAGAAGCCATGATTGCGATGATTGTTGGGTAGTGGGAGGATGGTGATAAGCAGAGAAACAAATGCGGGAGTCACTTCGATGCGATCACGCCATCAGACGCGCAGATTGATGCTGCCTCTGCCCCGCACTTGATTTCCCCGGTGAACCTGAACTCGATTGGGAAACAGAAGAGGCCGGTGGAGGTGTCCGCAAGAAGGTCACTCACTAACTGTCTCCGGGAGAAGTTGCGAGAATGGAGAGAAGCTAGTTTGATATTATCGTCGCTGACCGCCTAGATGGTTGACGCTCACATGTGACTCCTCCCTTGTCCGCTGCCACTAAAGTCATATGACCAGTTCCTGTGTGCCTGAGGCACCATTCCTCTCTCAAACCCAACATTCAGAAAGGTACTGTAGTGTATGGATTGCATTTTAACTGACATGCTTGCTTGTTTCCTTTTCGCTGAGTCAATGAGAGGTGGTCAAGCTTTGATTCTACTACAGTTCGACACAGATAGTTTCGTCATGTGATATTCGGGCTATCGACTTGTCTGTACACACACATTACATTACTCTAAATCTAACATGATCTCTAATGAGTCGCTTCGTCGAGGTTGATGTTTCGGCTTAATACAAAAACGACATTGGGGTAGCAGCACCGCGCGAGACGCTGCGGTAATCGTGGACGGCAAGGTGAGTTCCTCCCCCCTTTACTGTCTCATCATCAGACCCAGGATCGGGAGGCGTGAATTCTCCGTCAGCGATGGGCCGGATGTAATAATGGTGGCTATCTTCGACCATGCCCACGTGCCAGCGATCCTGAAGTTCGCGACCTGTGGGCCCTCCTCCGCATGCCCCATGCAATCGTTCCGTCGGTGGACTATTGATCGCCAAGGCGAACATACTCGAAGGCTCGGTGAAATCATTGAGGAGGCGGCCGCGAACTTCGACCATGAAAAAGGCCATGAAGAGGACACTCGTGAGGAAGGCCAAGACAAGGACGACGTAGAAGCTCTTCTGCCAGTTGACGGCGTGGCCAGAAGCATAGCCCGATGACTGAAGAGTGGCGTTAAAGATCTGTTGCACCGGAGAAGGGAGGATCTGATTCGCATAGCCGCTGTAGTTCCAAAAGGGAACGTAAGGGGCATCCTGACTACTAATCATAAGAGTGACACTGGTCAGGACCGCGATGGCTTCCGCAACCGAAGGTACGTTGGCATTCAGGGACGCAGTGTTGCTGCTGTTGTCGTAGGCAGGAACCATCTGGGTCAAGAGCCGTTCAATGCTGGCGTCTTCTCCTGCGATTCCGGATCCTAGACTGACGGCATCCAGCCACAGCCAGCCAACGCTCTTCCAATTGATGTCGTAGTTGTCTTCTACGACACCCGGAACCCGACGGCTGTACTGGAGCGTGTCTGTGGGATCTTCACAACGGGTGCTCAGCTCGGCCCCGCTTGAGTCCACCTGGTATTGGGCCGAGCACAAACCAGATTGCTTGGCTTTTAATGCACAAAGGACATAAGCGGGATCGTGACCGGTGGGGGCGGTTCCCAGCAGATAGAGAGCAGATGAGTTCTCTACCTTGGCATTGAAAATCGTGTTGTACTCGGTCGGATAAATTGGGAAGACGGGAGCCGGGTGGTAGGTGCCAGGCGCAAAACCGAAGACCTCGTCCACCACGGTTTGATTTGTGCTCTGATAATATGCGGGAGCCTCTGTGTACCACGTTGTGGAGTTGAAGGGCTCGTGATCGGGCCATTCCGTGTAGATGATGGGCTCCAGCTCTTCCTTCGACAAGCCTGCACAGAGTACATTGACTGCCGGGGCAGGCACGGAGGCTTGGAGAATGTACTTCCCGTCTCCAGTGGCCCCATTCGGCTGCCGGATCCCATTTCGAGGATTGCGCGCCGCCTCGTATAGTCCTCCATGGGGAAACGCGGCGGTAACATTGTTCACCATTCGTTTGTATTTCTGGGAGGTTTCCTTCATGTCCGTGACCTCGATCCAACTTCCAGTGACGGTAGTATTATCGTACAATGACCCATGAGGCTTGATACGCGTTCTCAGTGACGTTGAGGTTGCATTGTTCGCCTGCGCTAGCCCACTCCATTGCTGCATGTATTGCTCGAAGTCGTGGTAGGCCCGACCGACAATCTCCATAGAAACGCAGGTCTCGTTCCGGCCGGCGGAGGGGTCGATCGTAGCGGTGATAGGAGTGTCGCACTGGGCTTCGAGGTAGGTGGGATTCGCGAAGGAGGTAGACACGTTGCCATAGAGTATTCGTTCGTAGACGGGGCCCATCGCTGACTTGGGGGACACTGCGAGGTGACATGGAATCAGCACTAGGAATGACGGGCGAAGGGAAGTCGATCGGTCGATCTCTTACCAAGAGCTTCCGCAGCAGTGGTGTAAAGCATCGAAACAAGAGTCGCAATTAGTGCAATAATGCCCAGGAGAGTACCTCCAGAGTAGCGCAAAGTCTCCCACTGCATGAACAAGGACCCCGGCTGCGTGATCCACATCCGCAGACTCATGTCCGAGATGCTGATGCCTCGCGACCCTCGACGCAGGGCTCTGCGGCTGAGCAGCTGGCCCACAAATGCTACACTGACCGTCACATAGGACAATTCGATGGTTTTGGCGAAGAAGGCGCTGAGGAGGGTAGCTGAGGAGGGCGCCAGGCCACCGGTGTCGCCGATGAGGTTGCCATAATACGGTTTGAGGCAGGCGATGATAAGAAACAGGCCTGACAGGAGGGTAGTGTATGTGGAAAGGACAATGAGAGTTGCAAAAAACCACGAGCAACAGCGTTCGATGACGGGTTCGCGCGAGGGGCAGTTCATCAACTGAAAGACATCGTTGGAATCTAGCTCACTGCAGGTTGTGTCACGCCGCTGCGGAGGCGAGCCGGGACTGGGGCTGGATGTAGGACTCGCAACAGGTTTGACTCCCATATCGCCATCGTCCTCGGTCGGGGAGAGGGTGGTGTTGAGGTGTAAGTCGACGTCGTGCTGGAATTCGAGCAGGTGGTGTTCAGCGGTAGATTCAGAAGCCATCCCTGGCAGATGGTTGAGAAGTTGGTTTGTTTTGATCTTGCCTCATCCGACCTGTCAGCCGCAACAAGAGGGGGGGAGATTAGTTGAGGGTGAAAAATGGAGTCGATGGAGTTGTGTCAGACTTCATCCTGCGTGTCAAGCGTTTGGGGGCGAGGGGAGGGGGGGAAGACCCAGATTAGCCATAGCCATCAGCCATCAGCCCGAGAAACAGTTAATTTCAGGAAATGAGGGAATTCCCTGCGGCTGTGCTAGCCTGGTGAATCCCCGTCGCAAAGCAGTCGAGAGATTGGCCCAACACATCGTTGGGGAAGACTTAGTGAATTAGTGAATTAGTTGTACAGGGAAGGACAGGGAAGAACCGGGACTAGACCAGGGGACAAAGAGGCTGGACTGGAGCTTGGATTCTGGATCGGAGGTGGGAAGCAATCGAAGTCCACTTGGGAAAAGGCGGACCGAGCGGTGGAGAGCAGCCGATCATCGGCCCTCGATTGGTTCGTTCGACTGTCACATCATGTGACGACTCGGGATGATAGAAGCGGTGGGGAGCAAAAGGTCACGTGCCTGATCTATCTCCGACTGACCCCATTGGGATTGGGCTGTAAGGCTCAGCTCAGCTACTAGGTAGAAGTAGAACTGGTTGGTGATCGATTATAACCATCTGCGACCAGTCTAATGCCATATATTAAGCTCCACATCTTCCTATCTCAAACACTGAGCTTCTACGATCCGATGGCTATAGCACTAGCCTTTGTTTCTAATTTCAAGACTTTCTGATACATCCTGCCCAGCTGGAGCGGAAAATATATCTTCGTTTCAGCCACGGGTTAGTCTCACAGACGCGTCTGAGCACGGTTTCCCTTGTCACCTCCAAACAGCAAGGGCACTTCGTAAAGAGATCATCGAAGGAAAGGGTAGACTACATTTCTAGGAATTGAATCATAAGGAGCCGAGGCAAAACAGATTACAGCATGTTATAGTATTTACAACAATTTGTCCCACAAGGACCAATGCACGACAAGGATGGATGCCATGCGGTAAAGCCAAGACTAGCAAAGTAAGACAGCTTTAATGTAGAGGAGCATATGTCATATCCAGTCGCTAATCAATTATGTGTGCAGTCTGTACTCATGGTTCCAGCAAAGTAGAACGGGTCGTAGGGCTGTTGACGAGACTAAATATGAGGTGGTCCGTACCTACCAGAATTACCCCTACAGTACACACCAGGCTGTCATCGCGTAAACATCATAGTTTGTCCTATATCTCCGAAGTTAAGTCATCCAACTGTTTTGCTTGAACAGAAGAGGAAATTTTCTCGGGCCCGTTGGCCCCCACGACCAGGGGGGCTGAAGAAGCATCCCCCACACAAAAGCCTGCAGTTACTGCAACCATTGGCCTCCTCACCATCGTGACGTACATACTGCTCCAAGGCGAGGATGTGACTGGTCAGTTCTTTAACGTCTCTGCAATGGACTACACCAGAACTCGAGCCACCAAGGCAAATGATTCCCATTCTACCAAATCGCCCCCAGAATTCCGCTTCTGTTAGCCTCAATAGATATTCACCGAGCTATATGTGTTGCTATATGTGCTATGTGAGGCAGAATGGTGAAGAAAAGGGGTCGAGGGTCGTGCGTGCTCAAAATGTATTTAATGTGCGACTCAAGCTGGAGAGCAGCGGGTCTACTCCACCGACACACCAATACAACACATCGACCATATTCTCCTGATCAAAATGAAGTTCTCAATAATTCTTGCTGCTCTTGTCAGCACTTCTATGGTAGGCAATACTCACTCTGCGTCGCATATGCATACTAATTCCTCAACAAGGCTCTGGTGACAACCCGGGTGCCAAGGGGGTACACCGTCGTGCCCATGACCTACAGAGGCATCATCACCGAGGGCGGCGACGAGGTGGAGTTGTCCGGAACAATTGAAGACGTCCACCAGCAGATCAAACGTCTCAATCCCGACTTCAACGTCACCCAGTCTCTCGAAGTTCGGGAGGCGGACGCCGAGGTCCACCGCATCCTCCAGAAAAGAAACAAGGTCTTCCGATCAAGATCCAAACATAAACCATAGAGCTGCCTGCCACTGACACTATGGCTTAGAGCAACTTGCTGTGCAACGTCGAGGGTGACCACTCCGAGACCGCCACCTACACATGGATCACCCAAGGGATCCAATATCTGCTCGCCTTGGATGGGGTGTGCAAAGTGGGTGCCGGCCCTGGCACCTGCGCCCGAATCAGCTGCTCCTATGACTCGGGTATCTATCTCTGCAATGACGTAAGGGTTTTGGCTGCTTCCCCAGTTGATCAGGACGTGGAGAATGAGGACTAATTGGCGAGTAGAATGCGTGGGAAATTGAGCCCAAGTGCTCGTACCTGGCAACCCATGCCGAGGATATCATGACGCAGTGCTATAACGGGATGTATATCAATGGCCAGGAGTTCGATACGGACAATTACAATGTCATTGTCGCCGGCGACATTTGCTAGAAAGGCATTAGCTCCGCTAGCAACGGGCGGGAGACAACTTTGTTGCTGCTGGGCGGACTGTTTTGCTGCGAGGAGCATGCTTGTCTTGTTGTGTTTTAGTTTGTACTGTACTGTACTGTAACATTAGTTCATTCGGTTTGTGTTTGCTGAAATAACGGATGTCAATTGTGCCGTGCATATATACTCAACCACAATTTATGGTACCTGTGCATGTAGTATCAGCAGATAATCAATACTGCTTAGGGTGACTTCGTGGTTTGGACTAGTTGCTGGTTGGAAACCTTTCAATTGAGCACTGCTCGTACCTGTAAAGGTAGAGCAGCAACTTAGCTAGGGAAAAAGTTGCAGGTAGTAGAAGACCCACCTCGAAGCATTATAAGCTCCCACAGCTAGTGGAGGGTATTCTCACCAGTGCTCCTTGATAATCACTTCCATGATGTAGGCTATAAGTCTGGAATCATTCCGCATATGGAACACGGCTTTTCCTGCAACATCAATAGGGTAGCGCTGGCCATCTTCTTCGAGCCGGTAGAATCGGAAGAACTTACCGACGACGACGATCCCAAAGACAACTTTCGGCTCCTCCTGATCGGGGAGGTGTCTCATCGTATGCACCATCTGGGTCATGAGGTTAGCCTCGCGGTCCCACCGATCGAGATCGTCATCGCTGGAAGGGAAGCGCTCCAACTCCACATTTAAGAAGTTTGCGCCTACCCACCTGGACGATGCCGTGATGCGCACACTGAGCGTTCCCCGGCTATTGACGGCAGAAGTAGCACTACTCACATCGTAACCGGGGAAATTAGGCCCCATGTGCTGCGACGGGAAGAAGTGCTCAAGGATTTCGAGCCAACATCCCAGCATCTGCATTGCGTTCACTTGATCGTCTGGGATCGAGTTGGCAACGCCAGTCACGGCATCGGTGCCATCGTCAACCGCGGCAGAGAACATCTGTGGGAGATTTGGAATCTGAGGCTGAGGCTGAGGCTGAGTACCGGATTGACCGGCAGCCTGCTGATCCTCCGCCATCTCGCTTGCAATACTAGGCGTCCGCACCACTTGGCTCTGGTCAGTCGCAATTTTCAAAGTTATGTTATGTGGGTAATTTTGGTGGATGGATAACCGACAGGTAGCGGGATTCTCCTAGTTTGTCGTTGTACCAAAGGGAGAAAAATAGGGGGGCGAGTACTTTATACCAAGTCTACATCTCTAAGAGAGGGCGCTAAAGCCATGATGGTGCTGATAATCTCCGTGGAGAATGTTGCTTAGCGAAGCATTCTCACAATTTGTGGTAAGTATAGAAAAGGCTGTCGACCAAATCGGCGAGAGCCGCAATGCTCGTCCCACAGAGAGAAAGGTCTCAGAGCAAACCCCGGGATGTCAGGAAATTGATAATGAATAGATGGGGTATACCATGAGATCTTCCGCCGATAATCGTTGACAAGAGAACAAAGAGTTTGATAGTTTTGTACGTACAAGTTCATCGGAAACACGGGAACATGTGTATGGAAAGTACGGTACCCCTGTCCAGTCGCTATGATAGCAGCCGCACCATCCCCAGAGATAACTGATTGTGTAGAACTGCTATATACTGAATACCATGCACACTGCATACATCCACCCTCGCGACAGACAGACATCGAGCAGAGCACGAACCTGCCAATTTATCCATAATACCAGACTCAAGTATAAGCCATAATCGAATTAAACGTCCAGAAAGCATACTTGAAATCCCCCGGCACATTCTTCACATAATCCTCACAGGAGCCATACCCAGTCTTGGCCGCGCACCCGGAACTCGACCACGTCCCACTCGCCCAAGTTCCACAGAAAGTGGTGTCGATGACAATCCTTTGATTTTTGATATGTGTGGACATATCACACCCACTGCCATTGTTACTCTCAAAAACCGTAGTCGGGGTTCCCCAAGTATCCGGATTCGGAGAAGACCCCAAGGGCCCGCTTGCGCCACTGGGAATGGCACCCCGGGGGAAGAACCAGATGCGTACCGCTTGCGCGGTCCACTCCATGGCATAAACACCTCCACCATTGTTGTTGAATCCCGATCCGAAGCTGTTGGTGCGCGGGTCGTTGGCGTCGCAGCCGCCGTTGGCCTCTTCGGCGCAATTGTTCCACCGGTCCTTGGTTGCGGTCATAGCAGGGTTGGAGGTGATGGTGCATTGGCCTTGTTTGTTGCTAACGTGCAACGACATCTGGTTGTTCTGGGCGTTGTTGGCGTTTTCGACGATGTCAATCTCGCCGCTCTGCGGCCAATCGTCGGAGGCGGCGGTCATCCAGAAAGCGGGCCAGGTGCCGCAGACTTGTGGCTGGTCATCTTGCTAAGAAAAAGGATTGGAGCATCAGAGGTGGGGGAAAGGAAACCGTACCATATATGCGATATCCGCCACGATGAGAGTTCCCGGGCTGTAGGCCGTCTTGCCGGTCAGCCGGACACTCTTGCGGCCCTCATTGCCGACCTTGTTGGTGTTGTCCACTCCGAGATAGATGTTGCCCCCGTTGCCGATGAGGCCGTTACTCCAGGCTGAGACTTCGTCGACATATTGCACAAGACCGTTGGTCGGATCGGCCCCGGTCCAGAAGGTGAACTTGCTGAAGAAGTCTTGGTAATTGTTGCCGGTGTAGCTGTCCTTGAGAGTATAAGCTTGGGTGGTTGCTGGCCAGACCAGGGCAGTTGCTGCCAGGAAGAAGGTTTTGGGCGCCATCGCGAAAGAAGTAGATCATGCAAGCTCACTGGTGGCTGCGAGAAAAGTGAAGTCGTGCCCCAGGCGTACAATATATGCGATGCGACCGAGAACACCTCGCCGAAAAGGCATCCATTGACTATGCTATATACCTATTGGTGCTATGTCACCTCGTTGACTGATTAGGGGGCATATTCTCTCCGAGTGAGGGCTGTTCGAACCCGATCGGGAGAATGGATACCCGCTATTTCAGGCCAGGCTGACGGCCCGTCAGTGAATACGAGCCTGATGAGACAGTGCGAAACACCAACGCACCGTTGCTAATCCATCCATCAAGTAATGTGTAAGGGTCCGAGACTAGGGGATTTTTTGGCCCCAGGAGTCTTCAATAAAGCGTGATCGTCAGGGGAAAGCACCAAGACATCGGGATCCCACGGCACCCGATTGTCTTTCAGGAAGCGACAGGTCTGCCTCCTCGTCACGAAGGTCAACTTCGCGTGATTGCGAACCCGACCACGCGCCAGTATGACCTGGAGACAATGACATCAAAATGTCACACGATGAGTACGCACGGATCTTAGGTAGTAGAGGTATGGTCACCTTCAACTCACTAGTGCATGGAAGAAGTCATGATTTGAATGTCCTATCCGCCCAGACAAGGCACGACACACAGTCGATATATCCAGCCCCGTTGTCAGGTAAATCATCATCATTCATTGCGTCTATATACCTACATACTCGTTACCCATCACGCTGCCAATTGAAATACAAGAATAAGCGTCAGCGTCGAACCCTACATGCAACCTTACAACACTTCTGTCATCAGTTCATCAGCATGTATATCGCACCCACCAACCCGTTTGCGCATCCTGAGCCATGTAGACGGCGTCTCGATGTTCCAAAGTCAAGTGAAACTGCAGTTGCTCTTTGCAGTCCATGGTTCCGACCAGGGCCTCGTGGGGCCCAGGGGTCTGCGGCCAGTAGGAGAAATCGGCGGCGCCGATGCGGGTGATATTGCCGGGGGCGACGTTCTCGAGAACGCGGACCAAGGCGTTGGAGCCCGCAGTGAAATTGCGGCGTGCGGGGATGGTCCAGCCGAGGGTGCAGTGGCGGGCCTCGGTGGGCAGAGTGAAGGTCATCAGTTGGTCCCATTGAGTGGTGGCGGAGCGGGAGAGATTCAAATCTGGGGTGGGAAAGGGAGAGGCGGCGGGTTCGGTCGGGAAGATCAGCTCCATCTGCGGCTGGAAGACTTGCGTGCCTGAGGCAGGACAGCTGATTTGGGTGTTTTCCGTGCTGTAGCTATAGTGGTGGTGGTTGTTGTTGGCCGGGTTGTCCGGACAACCCGCCTCTAGGGCGCAGGGGTCGACAGAGCAGCACCCCCGGAAGTGGTTCAGATAACACGCATAGAAGGTCGTCCCAGCACCGCACTGCGTATCATCGCGCGGAGACAGCGAGTGTGGAACATTTGTGTCGGTCGTGGGAAGAGCCACAGACAAGGACCAGACCGCCGTGCTGGCAAGGAGCGCTTGTCGAAAGAACATTCTTGGAGGGATTTTTGGCAGTTCGGAGTGATTAGATGGAGAATGTGCCAGGCCAGGATGCAGGAATGTGAAGAGATCTGGAATGCAACAGATCGAGGGCGAAGGCGAGTATCTTCATTTATATATTGGACGCGATCTCCTCTCCGCACCATCGCAGGAGGTGGGTGGATGCAAGGTGCACCCCTCATCCCTGCCAAAACCCTGGATGGGGCGATCATCCTGTCCCCGGCCATTGCTCACGGAGCCCACCCTGGCTCAGGATATTCTCATTAGCCAAATTCTTGTCCAACTGAATAACGGCCTGCCAGGTCCCGATTCCCAGATCGTACCACGATCACAGTGGCTGGGTTAGTGGAAAGACAGGGCAGGGCATCCGCGCTCCGAAAGTCCGGAGGCAGAGACAGGAACTTAGTAGACTCCACCGCCTAGCAGAATGACAGCGAATCTCTGGTCCCTCCTCGATCGCCAATGCGCTATGATCTCATGTCTACATGTCCGAGGCAGCAGTGAGTAAGTTTTCGACTCACATGGGCTCGTTTGCTCTCCGCCTGCAAAGTCAATTGCATTCGGGGCTGATGATCGACGCCGGCTGCCGGGTGCACCTGGCCTGCAATCATGGTTCCGCTGTCGATCGCTCAGCGATCGCAACCGTCACACCAATGTGTACTTGAATTGCCTGCCTAGGCCCGAAAATTTGAGATCTGCTGGGAAGTGAGTTTTATTAGGATCAGCGATGGTTTGAGCCAGTGGACAAGACATTCATCGCGTACCTAGCAACCGTCTTCTTTGGGGAGAACTCCTGTGGCAGACGATTCCACGAGTCACGATTCACGATATGTTGCAGCTCCTTGTGCTGAGTTGCACGTATGCGGCTTACTATATGGATTAGGATCAAAGATTCTGTTAACATGACATAAAGGGCGGCCAGCGCTGCTGCGAAAACACCCGTAGAAGCAGCAACCGAGAAGGATGGTTCCTTCATCGCAGGAACGCTGCAATAGACGCCATGTTCCATTCAGAAACACCGAAGTACATGCACCGGAAAGAGTAGAACCGCTTCATACGGATGTGAACTGGAACTTCATCCGCATCTGGGGGCCAGAAGCATTCATTACGATGAAGAAAGGAGGCTATTGTCTTATCCCTCAATTATCCCTCTATTCCTACCATCGACTCCAACCATGGATGCACGTGTTTGGAAGCGAGCCGATACCGTAGTGCAGCTGGCCCCCAAGCGCCCCCAGCGTCTTGTTTCTCCCACTCCGTCCCTGAATCCTTCGCCCTACAGTAGACGGTCTTGGCACCTCGCTTCCATCCCCATCACATACTGATCGTATACTGATCGTATACTGATTGGGCATATCTCGCCCCCTATGCTCCATGTGGACCATGACCGTCGATCCTTCGCGATCAGGGTCCTAACGGTCTGTTCGAAACGATCGAACTCGGCTATTTTTGTCTCTCTCTATCGCATGATGGCGCGGAAGTGCAGATCGGGACCTCGACCCGGTGACAGGTCATTGACCCCTCAATTGGCTTTTTTGGCAGCGAGTAACACAGTAACACGCCATTCACGGCTGCTCTCCTCTCCTGGCTGTCGAGATCTCATGTATTCTGTTCTCTGTTGGTGTCACCATCAGACGATGTGCACAAGCTGAGTGCTGCAAAAATAGGCCGGTGGTGGAACAGTGCCCAAGATCCGCAGGTTTGCAGGTAACGTATACTCTAACCCGACTTGGTGCTTTGTTGGAGACCAGTTCGCTCCGAGCTTCGTTGGGGCCAAAAGCACATGGGCAAGAAGGGTTCTGACAGCCACGCGAAGATCTACTGAATCCTGCTGGCACGGGTTGACGCTTCTATACTCGTATAAAGGCGGCCAGACTTCCAGGCTGTTCACATCTATCACCATCACCATCTCATTCTACAGAATCTCCGGCAGCCAGAACACTTCCACACTGATCTAATCTGCATTTCCGCAATGGCAATCCAAAGCATGCTTGGTTTGGCCGTCCTGGGCCTGTCTGCCTCGGCCGTGGCCCAGACTGTCGATGGCTCCAAGTACAACTCGCCCACTGGTGGCCCACCGTCTAGCTACTTTGCAGCGGCCTCATCCATTCCAGTTTCTGCGATTCAGTTAGCTGCCGCCAAGGCAAGTGGTGTGCCGTCGTTGGCCACCTACCCAGTCAACACCGACAAGAACTCCCCTAAATCGACCATTCATAATGACTGGGTCAAATTCAGCGATGTATGTTCCCGGGCCACAGCTTACAGAAGATCTGTGCTAACCGCAGTAGGGAGCGGCCCTAAGCTGGGTCGCTGACATGGATGTAGACTGTGACGGAATTGACTACAAGTGCTCGGTAAGTCCTTACTGTTCTTTCTATCTTTCCCTCGCGAACAGTACTGACTTCCAGATCTATTAGGGCAACGGGGATGGCCAGCCGCAGACCAACTGGGGAGCGCTCGCCGCCTACGAAGTTCCCTTCATTGTCATCCCCGACAAATTTCTGACCGCCAACACTGACCTTCTCCCTGGGAACAACGTCGCTGCTGTGATCTGGTAAGCTCCTCAGGACATATACGCAGAGAGAAGCTGACGACCGCAGTAACGGCAAAATGTACTACGGCATCTTGGGGGATTCCAACGGCGACGACCCCGAAGTCACCGGAGAAGCCTCCTGGCTGATGGCTCGGACCTGTTTTCCCGACGAAGGCTTGAGTGGCGACGAGGGCCACACAGCTGCCGATGTGACCTGTACGTGATCTTCTCTTCTCTGCTCCCCGATACCCAGTTACAGACCTAACGATGGCAGATATCGTCTTCACCGGCAAGGACGCCGTCCTCCCCAGCAGCGCCCTGGGCAAAAACTACATCACCAACTTCACCACCCTCCGGTCCATGGGCGATAAACTGATGGGCGCATTGGCCTCCAAACTGGGCTTGGGCGGCGCCGCTCCCAGTGAAGGGCTGACTTCCTCGGCTGCGGCGACAACCCTTACGAAGACTACCTCCACAACAACTAGTGCTGCAAGTCCGACGGAAACAGACGAGGACGAGTGTTCGTGGTCGGGTCACTGTGAAGGTAAGTCCACTGTCTCCACTGGGGGTCATTAAACTGACGGCTTAGGTGCCACTTGTTCCTCTGATGATGATTGTTCTGATGACTTGGTGTGCGATAGTGGGAGCTGCAGCGCTGAGTAGAGGGGGTGATGTAGTTCCAGAGGGTTAAGGAAAATCGGATCACACCATATATGTATTATGTATCTCTCGTAGGATGGAATTGGAGTTTTGTTCTGAATTGACATCATTATCGTCGTTCCTCCACTTCTTCCTACGTTATCTCTATCACATCCCACATGGTTGCAGTGCCAAGCAACAGCGGTAATTCGCAACTACTGATTCTTGGTGCGGCCAACCATGTCAAGCATGAGGTTCACTTCTCGGAGTCCGGACCGCATAATTGAATCATGGCGTTTACCCGGTCATTACTCAGGAGCAAACACGCTGTATCAAGCAGCCTCATCCAGAACAGCCTGACTGCGCCAATCCACCAGAGCATCATCCTCATCCTCATCCCCATCCTCATCCCCATCCGCATCCTCCACAACATACCAATCCCGCACCACGGCCGTCCCATCCACCACCGTCTTCCAGACCTCCGGCTCACAAGTCCCCGGATACAGAATATAGCACCTGGCCTTTGGCACCGGCTGTCGCTCATTCTTAATACTCCAAGTATCCCGGAGCCCGACCGTGCGAAAGTCATCCGTCACCTGCACCAACCCGGACGGGACATCCCGATCGAACGTCGCTCGATTAAAGATCTCCAGCGACGCCAGCGGCTGATAAGAAGGCACCTCGTGACCGGCCTGATATACCCGGGTGAAACTGAAGTTACCCAGCTGTCTCGTCATGCCCTTGACCCCCTCCGAGGTGAGGAGCGGGGTGTACCCGGCTGCGGCGAAGTCCTCGGCGCGGGAGTAGGGCACCGCCAGACTGGCCGCTTCGCCTCCGAGCCAGTTACAGGCGAAGTCGCGGTCGCCGTACATCATGTGCACTTTCACGCCGCTGTCGAGCAGGTAGGCGATCGCTTCGAGGAAGCCGCCGTGGTCGATATCGATGGCGCCGACGAAAGCATCGCTCACGGCGGGCGAGGCCGCGGTGAAATTGACGGGGACGCCCAGAGCGGAGAGAACGGATTCTTGGGTGAGGTAGCCCAGCCATGCTGCATTGGCATCAGTACGAGGTGCACAACACTGGTCCAAGGGGGCTCACATTTGGGGGGGAATGGATCATGCTTGGGATGTGTAATGTCGTACCAGGAATTCTGGTTCCTGCTATCAGCTGTATTGTCACCATGATGAGGAGGGAAGCTCACGTTTAACTCCCTCTCATATAGCTGAGGCGCGCCCCCTGCGCAACCCTGCTCGATCCCCTCACAAATAGACGAGATATTCGGCGACGGGACGACGCCCGCATCGCGATCCCTCAAGGCCACCCGACACTTGACTAACCGATCGCGACAACCCCCAGGACGCTCCCAATGATCCAAGAGCGCTTCGTAAGTCGTCTGATTGAAGATCTCGATCCCGTATGTCTGCACCACATCAGCACCGACCACCCCAACCCAACATCCACCCCAGCAACAGACCTACATTATTGTACCCAAGGTGGATATACGACTCCCCCTGCACCAACGAATCCACCAACCCATTCACAATTCCCAACGTATCCAAGTGCAAATACCGTGCCCCAGGCTCCGCCACCCCGTTCGCGACCCGCTCATTCTGCTCCTGAAAGAACCGAAAGAACCCGGGCCCATAGTGACCGCCGTAACTCTCGGCCCACAGACTGATGCGATCATCGCGCGGCCGGTACTGCGGAAACTCGAAGAACCAGGTCTGCACGAACTGCCACAGCGCCGGCGCCGCATGCGCCGTCGTATCCGCGGTGGCGTTCACTTGCTGGCTGGCAAAGGTGCCCACCAGATGGGTGAGGTTCGACTCCGGGATTTCAGTCGTAAAATTTCCGGGTAGGATGTTGCTCCCTTCCCCGTTGGCGTTGGCGAAGATGGTCCCGTTGGTCGGCACGTCGTACGAGAACCCGACCTGCACGGGCTGGTCGAGGAAGAGGAGGTTGACCTCGTTGTTCCAGCTGTAGGGGTTGAGGATGGTCGTTTGCGCGTCTTCGGCGACGGTGCATGGCCCTAGTTCCTCGAAGAGGCCCATCAGGGAGGAGCCGCCGGGGCCGCCGTTCAGCCAGATGGCTAGTGGGGCATTCTCGGGGTCTTTGCGGGATTCGAAGAACCAAAAAAACCTGGATTTTCAGATCGTTAGGAAGTCATTGGGGTAATGCTTGGGGAGATCGTACGTGTTGATCGGGTAGTCTTGCGGCCCACTGTCACTTTCGTTCAGAAACCTCGGGGGCAGGTGGACGTAGCCAGAGTAGGAGCGGACACCGGGGGTGGTTTCGCAGATTCCGGGCTGTTTGACGGGGTCAGGAACCGTGGAATTTCAAAATCGGAGGGAATAATACCTCTTTGTATGAGATGCTCACGCTCTCGTGGAGCTTGGATTGAATCACTGTCACCCCTTCGAGCTTGGAAGGGAATTGCGCGCTGGCCAGACCCAGGAGACTGGTGATGGCTAAAGTGGTCAGTACGACCATGCTGCGAGACGCTCTTTTTGTACGTTGAACGAAAATGAGAAAGGAAAAGTGAAAATACCCTTGAGCTGGTCAGAAGCGCGGATTAAGAATAGCTTGGTGCTCCGCCAACGCAGCAGCCTAGATGCAGTGGATGAGTCGACAGTAAGCCCTAGCTGAAGGCGCCATTCGGAACTCCGCCGGCGTGAGAGATACCTTCCACAGGGGTCTGATTGGCTGGCTCGTGCACTTCTACCTTGCCTGGGTAAGCCAAAAGGCTTGGCCAATAAGCGAGAAACTTCGACATTTCAAATGCTGAGCTAACGGTCGATCAAGAATTGAGGCACCTGGTTCCGATAGCGGATGTCATGCATTGACACGGCGATGACTGCGGCACTTTGAGCGATCCCGATCGGAGGAGCATCTCAGGGTCCGTGATAAGCATCCAGGACCCACTTTTAGAGAAATCCAGGGTCGAAAAGATAGTGCAGGTTTCAGAAGAACGGATATTCTGTTGTGCTCGTTGCATAGTTGAGATCGACAACGAGTCAAGACAGTGATTTAGCTCCGGCTATTACAGACTTCATGGCCAGGCTTGAGTAAATCTCGAGCTACATTCGTTACTATCTCCTCACAACGCCCGCAACCTATTTAGAGATGGTGTAGCTACAGCTTACATTATGCTGGAGTTGGCTGGCTGGAAAAAATACCCGAAGTATTGCCATCCCGTCAGTCTGATGTCAACAGGCGCCAGTTGCGTATAAACAGATCTCGGAACCCCAGATCCTACCAAGCACGATCGAATGACGACCGGTTGACCCTAGATAAAAGTACACACTCAACGCCATGACCACTGTTCATCATCCTTTATCAAGCCTCGGGCCCCTCCACCCGGCTCAAGCACCCGCCATCACCCCCGCAGCCCCCATCGCCGAGCGCATCCGCATCACCGTCCACGATCCGCACGACCATGAAGCCCCCGCCATCCTGCACCGGCCACGCTGTTACAACGCCCGCGAAGTCCGTGGGGCCGCAGTGATTCTCATCAGCGGAGCAGGCGGCGGCGTGAGCGGTCCATCAGGTAATCCCCCTCTCCGTCACCAGTTCCTTCCATGACTGGACTGCGAATAACATCAGGGAAGGGATCTACCCCTCCCTCGCCGACAAACTCACCCTCCACCTTTCCATCCCTGTGATGCGCCTCGGCTACCGCGAGCCCGCCCGGACCCGCTACTGCACCGCCGATGTTCTCGCAGCAATGGACTATCTCACCCAGCAGTATCAATCCACTCGCTTCGTCCTGGTGGGATGGTCCTTCGGCGGCAGTCCGTGCTTCACCGTCGCCGCACGGGAGCCCGAGCGCGTAGTCGGAGTGGCGACGGTCGCATCACAGACGGCCATGACCTCAGGAATATCGAAGCTCAGTCCCCGGCCGCTCTTGCTGCTACACGGGACCGGAGATACCGTGCTTTCGGTCAGGTGTTCGGTGGCGCTGTATGGGCAGTATGGCTCGGAGGGAGGCAGTCGGGAGCTGAAGACCTTTCCTGGGGATGACCATGGATTGAGTCAGAATGCGGAAGAGGCGGAGCGGTGGATACTCATGTTTGCGGGGAGGGCGTTGGGGTATCAGGAAAGGTTGAGGGGAGTCGGTGGTGGAGATGGAGGACTGGGGAAGAGTTGGGCCGGGGGGTGGGAGGAGAGGTTGCATTCGATGCAGGAGGGGAGAGATCTGGAGAACGGGGAGGCTGTAAATTATTAGAGCGTTAGATGAACAGGTAGACAGATTGCTTACAGATGACGTAGGGAAGTGGAAGTACTGACGAAAATGAAGATGTCAATTTTCTACATGGTGAATCACATCGCCTCTCCTACCATCCGGTGAATAGACTACCAGTGAATTTCTCAAACCTCACGTCTATAATTATCCCAGGATATCTTCATATTCCGTCCTCGCCTCAACTCCAACTCTCTCGAACTCATCTTCTTTCATCAGACCCGTCAGCCATCAGATCGCGGTATTCTTTCTCCCTTCTGAATTCTCTGCTTCTCTGCTGATCATACATCATCTGATAGTTGATACTACACATATCCACAACTTCCATCATCTCGCAATGTTCACTCTTGATACTGACGAGGACCCCTCGTGGGTAACCGACCTGGAGGCTGCTCTGCAAGACGATCCAGTGACCGACGACGACGAGAAGAAGAACGGCCCCCAGTCCCCACAAGCCATTCTCCAGCAAGTGATGACAACTAGCCCGGGTACTTCGCTTCCATCGTCTATCTCAGGATATCAACCCAGCGTCGGCCAGCCATATCGTGAAATCGGATCCAGTGCCAACAGCAAAGTATTTGAGCAGCCCGGTACCCCGTGGGCGTTCAAGATCCTCCTTGTCGACGAGGCCCTAACGCTATGGGACAACTACACTTTGCAAATGAGGGTTTACGCCAGTTTTGATGGGGTTGACAAGTTCGTCAAAACGGCTGTCGCAGTCCCTCGGGCAGTCTGGTTTGCAAACAAAACCTCGGAGTTCTGGCGCACAGATTTGGAGCTCTTCCCCGATGATCCTCGATTTCCACGCCAGCCGCGCAATGTTCTCTGTATGGAACGCATCCCTCCTCTCCCTCAGGCGGTTCGTGACGCGCTGGTTGACCTCTTCTGCGACCGCTGGAGCATTTCGGCTGCTAAAAGCGACCCGTCCAATGCCGACTGTCTGGTGCATGTCCTCTTGGGCAGCAAATATGATACTGCAGCGCACCCCGGATCCTACTTGTTCAGTCTTCGCAACTTCAAACTTCACAGTGATCAGATTGAACAACTCCGTCTTGACGCGTCCGCCCTGGCCGCCACAATGGCAGATGCCCTCGCGCTTCTTCACTGGCAGGCGAAGGTTGATGGCATGGGTGTCCAGTTCGTCCTCGGAAGCGCCCGTCCTACAAAAGACCACACATCCATCCCAGGCCACTTGCATCTTCCAGGATTGCACCGTCTATCGCCGGGTACTAGTACCTTCGAGCTGGTAGTCAATCCATCCATGCACATTCCGCGCACCCTCAGCCTGTGGCTATTAGGCTTCGATACTTGCCAACCAATCAGCATGAGCGCCATCGGGGTCGAGCAGGCAATTACCGCTTTCCTCAAAGACCCCCTGTACTTTCCCCGACCCTTCTCGAACAATTGGTTCATCGATAGCCTGTGGACTGTCTTTGCCTGTCGCTATATTGAGACTGCAGAGAGGTTTACTTCGGGGACTCCAGCGCAGTCGCTTCCGCGCTCTTTCATCAGAGGCGTACAGATCAGGCTGTTGCCAAAGTGAAGCAATATGCGGCGGCAATTCCGGGGTTGCGTCTTTGGATCTAAGTCATAACATGGCGAGGCATTTTGCTTTACGACAGTTTCTGGCTCATCATTATGATATCTTGGCAATTTTCTAGGTGGTTAGACGTGTTCACTTTGTCAAGGGGGAGACGTCGTGTATCCTGTATTTCGACTTGCTTGCTTACCATTGTGAAACTGAAAGTGAATCAACACTGGCAATTGTTACTCAGGGTCCACATTTGGACCATTAGGATATTTGCTAGTATGGCGACCAGTGTATACGCTCCCCTTTTGCTAAAGTCAGTAGAGAATGAATTCTCAGTACTATCGAATTGCTGCATATGCTTTATCCGAGGTAATTGACGCATGACTCAACGTATCCGAAGTGTAGATCGGCTTGTTCATCCGGCTGAATGCCCTGGTGCCTGAGGCTTTCCGCGGAGATAGACGGTGCACGGATCACCCCTCCTCTTGGCTGCCGTGTTGGGAATAGTGGCAGATGGCGTAGGGCTGCCCTTACGTAACTGGAAGCTTCAGTCTTTTCTCTTTCAGGTCAACCGGAGGAGAACCTTCTTCGTGTTCGATGGCGATGAAATCCTTCTGCGAGTGACCTGCTCGGATAGACTTGGTATCCTCGGGCATCGGAATACGGAATTTGCGAGTTGAGTAGGGTGCAAGGCGTGTTCTAGAAGAGCATCGATCCGACTCCACATTCGCACTATTTAAATGTCTCGCCTCCCACTTTAATCTTTAACACCAAGCATTCACCTCAAGTCTAAACACCGTTTCCATTACTCAATCGGCATCCACAAGAACCGGTCAAGCTTGCTTGGCATCTTCAACTCTCAATGCATGGTGGAGGCTCCTCATCCCCTGCAAATGCAGATGAATTGATAGCCGGTCAGTCGCCACCCTGTACTATTGCCAACACGCAGTCATCTAACCCAACGCAGGGTTCGCAGAAACAGTCGATGACCTCGTCATTGTCGACTGGGAGGGTCCAGACGACCCAGAAAACCCGTTCAACTGGTCTAAGCTCCACAAATGGCTGGTGACCTTCGTCGCCCTGTTCACCACCTTCCTCGTGCTCGCCAATGGCACCATCATCACCGTCGCCCACTATGAGCTGGACGAGCGTTTCAATGTCAGCGAGGCCTCATTTGCCAACTCCTACTGGCCCGTTACCACCTGGGCTCTGGGGGGTGTCTTCTTCTCGTTGATCATCCTCCCGACGATGGAGGACTTCGGCATCCGCCGCACCTTCCTCCTCACGCATTTTGTTTTCATCCTCTTCCTGGTCCCGCAAGCTGTAGCCCAGAACTTTGCCACTCTGGTCGTCACGCGCTTCTTCGCCGGAGGCTGTGTCGCCGTACTGGGCAACAGCGCCGCGAGCGTGATCGGCAACATCTGGGGCAGCGAGCGCGAACGCACTAAACCGGTCAGCCTGTGGATCGTCGCCTACCTGGGCGGCAGCAGCATCGGGCCCGTGCTGGGGGCGTCCATCCTCCAATTCCTCTCCTGGCGCTGGATCTCCTACATGCAACTTATCTGGCACGGGATCTTGTTCCCCGTGGCCGTCGTAACGATGCGGGAGTCCCGTGACCTGGTGATCCTGAAGCAGCGAGCCAAGCGACTGCGTGCGAAAGGTGTTAACGCCTACACCCGACACGAGATCCTGTCCAAGCCGCTCCTTGAGGTGTTGGCGACCAGCATTCGGCGTCCGCTCAAGATGCTCGTCACAGAGTACGTGGTGTTCTTCTGCATGCTGTGGTCATCGTTCACCGTGGGCACGCTGTACCTCTTCACCCAATCGGTCGAGCAAGTCTTCGATGCTCTGTACGGCTGGGACCCCGTGCAGTCGGGATATGTTCAGGGCGCCATTGTCATCGGCCAAGTCCTGGGATGGCCGTTGACTCTCGTCTCCGCTAGACTCTATTTCCAGTCCGCGAAACGCAACACCCAGATCCCGGGGACACCCATTCCCGAAGCACGCTTATACATGTCCGTCGCTGGAGCCATCCTCGGCCTCACTGGCGGGATGTTTGTCTACGCGTGGACCTCCTACCCCAGTCTCCCATGGATCGCTCCCACCATCGGCCTGGGTATGGTTGGCGCCGGCAGCGTGGTCGTGGTGACGGGGATTATGGATTACGTGGTGGATGCGTACAGCAATTACGCTGGCAGCGCGATGGCGTGTGTCGTGCTGGGGGAGAACACCTTCTCGGCTTTTCTGCCTTTGGCGACGATGAACATGTATGAGACCATGGGGTTACAGTGGGCGAGTAGCTTGTTAGGGTTTATCAGTCTGTTGCTGACGCTGGCGCCGGTGTGCATTATGATCTGGGGGGAGAAGATCCGCGAGCGCAGTCCGTTTATGAAGGAGGCGACGGTGCGGAAGGTGGCGGAATTGCATGAGGCAGAGGAAGGGGAGGATAAATGTTGATTGTCATGAGGCATGATTAGATGAGACTAGACTTTTAGCAATGATTAATGCATCTCTCAAATCACACAAGGGACAACACTACATCTTTACTTTCTTGGTGCCTCAGTGGCGGTTTATCCTCGAATACGTTATTGGATTTTTATGACATGCAATTCTCCGCAAGACGATTTATTAAACTGATAAGTCGATATGATTAACCTACATAAGCAACCCCCGTAATGGCCCCCCCAATATCAGGCAAGACCGTTGATTTACAGGACCCATCCAGATTGGCACAATATAACGACCCTCCCAAGTCACCGAAGAACATCCGCTGGTTCTCCACATCCAATGCGATCCCAATGCCCTCATGAAGCTTGCGCACCAAGATCTTTGGCTGTACTTTCTCTCTCGAACCAGCAAGATCAGCCAGCACGGTCGCATTAACCGTATTCCCCCGAGGCGGATCCCCTCGATCCGTCCAGTACAGCGTCCCTGTCGCATGATCCAGCTCCAGGTCAATCGGCTCCGGAAGTGCCTCTAGCAGACTTTCCACATCTGTCCTGCGCTCCACTGACTCCCCCTGTTTCCTCTCAATCCCCATCCGGAAGATCCGGCCCTGGTTCCCCTTGGATGGGCCCTTCTGCGTCCAGTACACCCATCCGGCCTCCTCATCCACCGCAATACCTACACACCAGTCATATACAGCAGGCGTATCCGTGCCCTCGCTGGAGACCGCACGATAGAGCACTTCGATGTCGCTCCCATCGAGGTTCGCCCGCATCACCCGCCTGCCCTCGCGATCGGCCCAATACAGCTTCTGGGCCCGCGGGGCGATGGTCAGCTGTTTTGGCGTGTGGGTGTGGCCCTTTGGAACGACGGTCACGATATTATGCCCCGAGAGGTCGCAGCGCTGAATGGATCCGTCATCGGCGGAGGGGACGCCCATGTTCGTCCAATAGATGTGATGCCGGGCAGCGTCGATGGCGATCCCATCCGGCATGGTGTTGATCTGCGTGATGAGCTCCTGAAGATCGGAGCCATCTGGTTTGCAGGTTAGGATGCGGCCATTGAGTTCTGAGGTCGAGATGCCCACGTCGAGGAAGCAGAGTCGGGGTCTGGATGATCTGGGGAGGGGGGGTCTTGGTGCCATTTTTATATATTGCGGGAGGGTGGATGTAGAGTTGAGAATCGACACACATTGGGACAGTTCTGCGCCGGGCTTCACGACGGGTAGATATACTACTGTGCAGAGATAGAGAAGGTCCACTGGGCCACGGTATGCTGAGAGTTCCTTGTTCCACCTTGTCCACGGTTCCTTGATTTGCCTGATTATGGTACATGAGTATGCTATACTCGGAATGCCAAAAAGGGAACGGAACGGATCATGACATAATCACACGGGATGCTCCGGCCAACTCCGAGCTACGCGAGCAAATCTCGGGATGGACGTTCTTTCCTACCTTTTTCAACCTCTTCCGTGAATCATGGATAATTCCTCAAAATGATGTTCTCATTCCACACACGCCGGCCGTCTCCACACGACGAGCCGTCCAGAGGTCCCAGACCCAAACGAGCCAAGATCAGAAATGCCTGTGAGGTCTGCAAGATCCGGAAGACGAAATGTGACGGTGCTAAACCAGGTAAAGAAACATTCCAGATACTCACTCTGGTCGCACAGTGGAGAAGATCAGTCAGCTCACCGCATCCCTGCATTAATCCCTGCATTAGTCTGTGGACCCTGCTCCAACCGGAAACGCCTTTCGCGTGCCACTCGAATGGCCTGCAGCTATCGGGAGTCTGATTCCGCGGAGCATTCAGGATATACCACCGAGCAGTCCCCCCGCGGTCATCCACAGCCCGACCATGCCGACCGGGCGAGCTCGTTCAGTACAATCGTTCCCAGCGGGAGTCTCTTTGGTGCCTCCAGTGGGGTGCACATCATCCCCGATGTGGGGAATCAGACCAGTATAGCCACTCCAGGCAACAAAACACCAAGCAGAAGTCAAGCTTTCCCGAATGCACTCAGGCATCTACCCAAGCTGCAGCAGAAATCCCCTCGAAACGAACGTTCTGGTTCTGATTTCCAGTTCGTCATCCCTCCCAGGAGGCAGGCGGACAACCTACTGGGTCTCTACTGGGACTATGTCGACAGTGCCTACCCGTGGTTGGATAGAACATCCATCGAAAGTGCTTATGAGACTCTATGGATCCAAGATGGAGAACTGACGATGAATGAGACGGTTTTGCATTGTCTGCTGAATCTCATGTTCGCCACCTCCTGTGTAGCCACCCAGGGTGAACCACCACTCGTTCGCTATGAATCTTCCGTCGTCTTCTTTGAGCGCGCCCAGGCGTTAATGTCGTACCAACTACTCGACCTCTATAATTTTGAGATCATCCAGATTTTACTCCTCACCGCCGTCTATCTGCAGCACGACAAAGAGCCCCAGAAATGTTTCCGCATCATCGGGACGGCGATTCATATCGCCCAGGAACTGGGGCTGCACATCCCGGAAACCACTGAGGCTATGGACAATCCCAAGGAGCGAGACCTTGCGCGTCAGGTGTGGAATGGGTGTGTCATCATGGACAGGTATGATAAACCACCTTGACACGGGACTTTGTAGCTGAACGCGTCCTAGAATCTGTTCCATGACCTTTGGCTGCGCCCTCAAGGTCCCTCAATCAGTGGCAAAAGAAGGCTTGAATCTGCTGGTGTCCAACGCCGTAGAGCACTCGTCGGACAGCGTGACCGCCACCCTACCATCGAAAGTCAACTTCTATCGATCATTCTGTCGACTTCATCACATCATCGGAGATGTCATTGACACCTTCTACAAATTCGGCGAGAGCAAAACGGATCGCCATGCGAGCAAGCTTCGTCTGGAGACGCCGAGCGACTCATCCTCACTCGTGTTTGACAAATTCGCTAGCTTGTTTCGAATCGACTCCGCACTGAATGATTGGGCCCGCAGCCTGCATCCTTTCTTCCAGATGCCATCGGAACTCCAAGACCCGACGCCCACGAAACATATTACGCGTGAAGCGAATATATTACGTGCACGGTATATGCTGGCCATATTCAATGCAAGGGACAAATGAATAGCACTGACTCTCTTGCATTCCAATGTACTAGGTATCTCTCCATTCGACTGCTCCTGTTCAGGCTTCTACTTCTGCAAATCCACCAAGGAAGGACCGAGAATGCCCGAGGGATCGGTCTATATGCCGACGATGATCAGATCATGCCGCATGTAGTCCTCCAGTGTCAGATTAATTGCACCAAAGCCGCTGCCGACATGATCGAATTCATTATCCGCAACTCACCGGAGCAGAAACAAGCGTACATCTTGCCATCCAACTGGTACACTGTTTCATGTGAGTTGCAGATTCCCGAAGAAAGCCCAGCGTTGAGCAACCTAACAGAAAGCTCAGATGTATACATGGCCGTCACGAATTTGCTCGCTGCCCAGACCTCGCCACAAATAGCACAATACTTCACGGCCGCTCGTCTGCAAGGCCTCTTGCACGAGGCTCGACGCATTCTCAAGGATTATGAAAAGCATGCCACCTTGACTTCGCGATGCAACTCAGTCCTTGCCTTGATTGAGCAGAATGTTGGTGGGCGCGAGCCGATAGTCGACTACACCCCTTCGGAGGCGGTGCAGGCTAGCAGCAACCCTCTCAACACATCCGCCCCAGATCTAGTCATCGACACACAAGTGCCTCCAGCTAATCTCTCGAGTAACCTAGCCATGATGGACAACTACTCGTTCGACTGGAACGAATGGCCCATGTTCTTTTCTCAACTGGATGATGATACACCTACAGCCCAGGGCTGGGCAATATAGGGTCACAATCTCATTAAGTCACGAACATCTAAGGTCACTAATTATCCAACACAAGTCTACGCTTTTTACTGGTCTTCTCACGCATTCAAAAAGGGTTCGTTATCTAGGAAGAAAATCTATATACAAAAAGAATGTCACAACATCTTCAGGCGAATTAATCATTTGCCACTCTTCTGGTCACAAACCGTCTGGCGCCCGCGATCACATGCTGCACAGCGAAAGGGCCTCAAAGCCACTGAATGTTCCGATCGTGGTAGCAGTGAGGGACTGCAGGTGTCAACCACCGAGGCGTCACCTTGGGGTCACTCAACTGGACGACAGGCTTCAAAGTCTCCATGCGGCCCCATGGACCCCCCTCAAAGCTGGTAAGAAGTGATTCTGGGCCCGGGCTGAAGTACTGGGGGAATACATTCTTCCAGCCGTCCATCACGACAAGCAGAATCTCCGTCACGAACTGCGAGGGCCCGATGTGGCCCCACTTGAACAGCTGGTTGCTGCGCTCTACCACCTCAGGAGAGTATAGCCCGACCTCCGGCTCCAGGTTGATGACGTCTGCCTTGACCAACGAGCTCGTCACCCGGTAGGAGCCGCCGTGACGGGCCCGGTCCCGTAGCGCCATGAGGGCACCCAACGCACCCACCAACCCAGTGGTCATGTCGGAGATGGGCAGCGGGGGGAGGACGCTGGTTCCATCCTTGAAACCCAGAGAGCGACCCATGACGTACGACGAGCCGGAAGCCGCGTCTCCGATCTGCTGCCAGCCCGGTCTCTCGTTGTATGGGCCGTCGGGACCGTAGCAGTTCTCCTCGACGTAGACGATCCCCTTGCCGCGCTTACCGGCCATCTCGAGGAGGTCGTTGACTCCAAAGCCCTTCCTCTCGATCACCTTGGGGCGGAAGCCTTGCACGAAGACATCAGCGTCCTCGATCAGCTCGCGCAGGCGAGCCTTGTCTTCCTCCTTGGTGAGGTCAAGGTCGATGGTGCGTTTGCCCGTGTTCAACGTAAATTGCAGGACCTAAGGAGGTTTCATTAGCGCACCGCCAGTGTCAACATAGAGGGAAGGGGTGGCTTACATTAAGATCGACCAAGCGACTGCAGTTGACACGAATGACATCCGCCCCAAGCGAAGCGAGGATGTTCCCAATGACCGGACCGGCAATAATGCGGACCAGCTCCACGACCTTGACACCCGCCAGCGGCCGCTTATCGTTGGCGACCTTGGTGAACGGAATGGCAGGAGTGGGGATGGCATGCGACTGGCGCGAGTAGCCGACCAGTGGATGCTCTGCGAGGCGCTTGCCCATCATCGTGTCGGCCCAGCCCTGCGGCGTGAAGCAGATACTGCCGCAGAACCCGTTCTTGATGTTGAGCATCTCCAGCTCGTCAGCCGTCCACTGCTCGACGTGCCGGCTGATGTACTCGTACGCCTCGTCCGGGGTTTTGGCCGGGTACTCGGGGTCCATGCCCAGGGCCTTCAGAACGGGCTCCGCGTTGAGGGAGCCGTGGACCTGATACCACACACCGGGCGTCTTGGTCTTGTAAAGCGCCGTCGATCGTTGGCGCAGCGGAGTGGCCTGCCACCCGTGCTCGAAATCCCGATCGTATAGAGTCGCCAGCTTGCGCGACCGGACCAGGTCGATCATGTCTTCTCCCTCGATGGTGGCGGCGAAGATGGTTCCCAGCCAGATGGCGGCGTGGTTGGTGTTCACCGTGACCTGCTGCGTGCTGGCCGGGGTGCCATCGCGGTCCTCGACGATTTCGTGGGCGACAACACCACACATAGCATGCAGGGCTGCGGCCACGAGAGGGGCTTTGGTGGGCCCGGGAATGACCGGGAGCTTACTGCCCGTGAAGTTGACGGTCTTCCAGAGCTTCTGATCCTGGGTGAACCCCGGCGTGCTCTTGGCGATGTACTCGAAGATGCGACCGGCATCTTGGGGCGCGGGGAGGAAGTCCTTATCCACAAAGGTCCCCGGGCCGTAGATGTCTGTGCTGGGTATCGTTTGGTGGGCGTCAGTCATGGTGAAGTGTGGCGAGCGTGCTAAGTGTCAAGGAAAGGCAAGATGAAATCTCAATGGGATTGGAGGCGTGCTGTCGATATCTTAAGGACAGGTATAGCAACTATTATACCTTACCTCGACAGGGGAGCCCCATTCAACCGTTAAGGGCCGTGGCCCGCGGGGCGCATTATCAAGAGATCCTTGATTCTGTTCCGCGTTTCCAGAATAGGAGATTCAAAAGCCCGGAAGCCCGGAAGTCGGCAGCCCGACCTCACGGAACGCAGTTAATAACACCCTAAATGGCAGGTTGCGCCCCAATGCACCGTTACGGACCGAAAGATCCCCGGACAAGGGCCGAAAGTGTGGGGACTCCCTGGGAAGATCGTCATCAGAGTCAAGCAGAGTCAGGTGCTTCGGTCCGAAAGTGCGGATTACCTGATTTAGCTTCGGAACAGCCTTGTTTCCGTCTCCCTCGACCGGAAACTACCAAAGTATCACCAACGCCTGTGGATATGACCCTGTCTAACTGGTTTGTATAAGTAGCTGTTATGGCTGGTCCAAGCACAATGGGGCAGTCACAAACTCATACACCTGCAACATGTCGACCTCCCCCATCAGAACCGTCGGTGTAATTGGCGCCGGCGTCATCGGCGCGAGCTGGACGGCCCTATTCCTCGCCAAAGGGCTGAAGGTGATCGCCACCGATCCTGCCCCAGGCGCTGAAGCCAAGCTGCGTGCCTACTTGCACGAGTATTGCGCTGCAGTCCCGAATCCCACCGTCGACGCCACTACATGCCTACAGAACTTCACGTTCGTGGCCGACATCGACCCGCACCTCGAGCGTCTAGACCTAATCCAAGAGGTGAGTTTAGTCGCCGATCATCGCCTTAACGATAACCTTATCTTATCTATGTGCATCAATCTGACACCGGTGATGACTGCCTAGAACGGGCCCGAACGACTCGACCTCAAGCGCCGGCTGTTCGCGCACCTCGACGCAAAGACCCCGGCCCACGTCCTTATCGCCTCCTCCTCCTCCGGCCTCCCGGCTAGTCAGTTCGTCACCGACTGCACGAACAACCCGTCTCGCATCCTGATCGGCCACCCCTTCAACCCGCCCCATCTCGTGCCGCTGGTCGAGATCGTGCCGCACCCCGGCACCGCGGAGGGATACGTGACGGCCGCGTACCGCTTCTACGAGAGTCTCGAGAAGGACCCCGTGGTCGTCCGCCAGGAGACCCCGGGGTTCATCGCCAATCGTCTGCAGGCGGCGGTGTGCGCGGAGGCGTACAGTCTCGTCTCGAGGGGGGTGGTCTCGCCTGAGGATCTGGGTAAGCAGCCCACCAACCCCCGGCCCGACGTGACGTTTTTTCCTAGATAATAATAACGAATGATGCTGACGGAGTAGATAAAACCATGACCTCCGGCCTCGGGCTCCGGTGGGCGCTCAACGGGCCGCTGATGACCAATACCCTCGGCGGGGGGGCGAGCTTTGCGCATTTCATCGATCATCTGGGTCCCGCGCTGAAGTCGTGGTTAGACGATATGGAGGCGCAAAAGTTTGATTGGGGCTCGAAGAGTACCGTCGAGGGGTTGAAGGATACAGTTAATGCATGGGTATCGCAGGTCGATTTGAAGGCGGTCGCAGGGCGGCGGGATGTGCTGTTGGCTGATTTGGTCAGGAAGAAGCTTGATCGGGTGGAGGAGTCGTGATAGGATGCATATATTCTCCGAGGAGGGGATGAGGGTTCCACTGTGTAGATATGTACAGCACTTAGCATTAATATTTCCCACTGATTTAGTAACAATGGTCAAGTGGACACATCTTAGGGTCTAGAATTCTCTTCCGCGCGAGTGCCTATCCAGTCAGTTTCGCCCAGGTCGTCAAAGTGAACAGCGTACCGGGAGAAGAGAGGTAGTGCTGTTCACTCGCACATCCCAGCGTGTCCGGTGCGCTCCTTACATCCATAGACCTCTTTTGCTTGTACCTAGCAAACCTGTGTTTTTCTTATTGTGGAATACAATTTCTGCCCAGGCTATCGTATCAGTGTCGCGACACTGCCCGAAGTATCGTAGGCTTAATATACGCAGACCAGACATAGGGCCCTGTATCGCACAGTTCATGCCCGCGGAAGGAGAGACTCGGAAGCATCTAGCGAGAATCTCTTGTTGAGCATGATCGCCGTCGTCGCATGAATGTATAGTACAGTAGTCCATCGCACCGCCCGCGCGGGGTCCCACGATCTAGTCCTCTGTCTTTGCGTTGAGATCAGACATCCTGAGGTAAGGACACCTGCTTTCATCAACCGCGGAGAAAGGCCCTTGCAATACCCGCCGCATTCAAGCCATAGGCACCGAAGGGATGCCCATCTGTCCGAGGTCGGCCTGTGCGATGGAAGACCAAGTTTCCAGGCGAGGCTAAAATAGCACACAGCTCAGCGCGGCAGCGACGAATTCCCATCGACCTGCCCGGCTCTCCAATCTATAGTAATTTGTAGGTACTACCCGAAAGGGAAAATGGGGTTATGAGCTGGGGAATCAAGGGCATGGGCCAGAGGCAGGCTAGTTGGGGGTCTACCCCACACGGATCCCCGAGTCCCCGGCCGCTAGCCTTCTTCTGATCGCGGCTCGTTGATCAGCGAGGAAGCGAGATACCATCGCGCACGCGAGGAACATATGATTTGACCATCGTGCACGATCGGGGAAGCTGAGGCGGGTCTTGTGTTGGAGTTTGTCGGGTTCTTAGGGCTGGGTGGATACGCTTCTACTGTGCTGCCTCAAGATGCACTTACTCCCCTAACCGATGCAGTCTGAATCCCCGATACAGGGTTGAAGACCGACTCCTCTTGAGCGTGTTTCTCTCGTGCCTTTCTGTCTGTCGTGAAGTCCTAAGGTCAGTAATCGGGAGAGTAAGCAGCAGATACTATATCCGCGGAGATACAAGCCGCCCGTGGGACGCCTGAGGCCCGCCCCGCGCCCTGTCGACCCCATGTGGCGGGACTATCTTATCTGGAGGATGCGTCTCGATAGTAGTGTCTCAGCGCCTGACAATCCGGTGGTATGGTGGGGGGTCAGCCAAAGCTTCGAGAACTAGTCCAGGCTGGATCGATGCCTTTGCAGGACGCAACCGATGGACGATGATAGGTCAAAGAGCCAGTGGAGAAAGCATAAATTAAAGTACCTCTCGTCAGCCATGCACCCATCGCCGCCACGTGTTGGCTGACGTGATCTGAGGGCTGACTGGCTCATCGGGAGTACTTCTTCCAGGGGTTCGTCGTTCGTATCTGCGCGGCAGGGTGTCTCCGTTCGTATCAGATTCTATTGTCAATGCTATTCTCATATGTTATGGTACATAAGAAGATCGCTCTACGGCTGATGCTACTGTACAGTACAATCAATCTCGTATCCACCAGCCAGGATAAGATAACCCGCAACGGACAAAGGACCCGGACGTGGTGTGCTGCTAAGCGAAGATAACGTTAACCTTGCCAATTTGCGCCAAGACGCCGATATCAGCCTTGCGCCAGCACTGCCACACATCCCACTCCCCGGTCCAGCCTGTCAGCATCCTTCCAGGCGTGGGGCGCCCATTCTTCACCTCTCGCCTTTAGCCGAATCGAGTTGGGGCGGAAACTATCTCCTGAGAACCCCGCCGGCGCTAGGCCAGTTCGGAGGAACGGTTGGAGAGAGTCCCAGACTCCCAGGGTCTGATCGATCACCAACGCGGCAGAGCGTTGAGATTGAGAAAGCCCCTCTTTCTGTTTTGAGAACGGGTCGAAAATCTCGCTTAACCCTCAGCCTCACGCTACACACCGCATTGGACCCGTCCAATAGACCGGGTGCCCTCAGTGGGGCCATGTTTCTGGACGGTTCGGCAGGGCCGAAAAAAGGATCAAGGATCACAACGGGCTGCAAAAATAAAGCCCTCCGTTGGGCAGAAGGATTGCAAGTGGGGTGGGGTGCCGACGAGCTGAAGAAAAATTAGACTTGGTCCATGAGACCCCTAATTAGACCGCTTTCTCATCATCGAGTTGCAGGGCTGCCCGTCGCAGGCTTCGAAGCCAGTCGAAGTGCGAAGACAGGTCATCGAGGAAGGTGTAGTCCCCGTCAATGTTGAGGATTCGTGCTGTGGATGCTTGCCGGAAGTAAAACCAGGTCCGGATTTGAGAATCGCTCGACGCGGCAGCGCCAGTGATGCAGGCCCACGTGTGAGGCACGGGAAAATGCCGCAGCCAGACCTCCTCGTCCGTCAGGGCTAGCGCATCTCGCAGGTTCCTCGCCAATGCGTCGAGGTACTCAACAAAACTGCACCCGTTGGCCCCGCCATCGGCGATCGTCTGGAAAATCTTGCAAGCGAGATAACAGCACTGGTAGATAGGGTCCTCAGTGGTGGGAGGAGGCATTGTGCGCGTCGCTGGCGTGTCTTGGCGCCAGTGATCCGTTGGATGGGAAGTCATTAGATGAAGCTTTGTCTGGTGAACATGTTGGAAGAGGGCCTTGATCGAGCAAGTGAAGTTGTCGGGTCCAGGTGGCCTTGTAGGCATGTTGAGGATCCGTTCTTCGAGGCTGAGTGGAGGCATGAGCTGAAACTGAGGTCCGGTGCTCAACCCCAAATCAAAGACGATATTCGACACGATTCGGTTCCTGTGATTCAGAGAGTCAGTCACCCGCTCTAAGGAAAGGAGGGAACGCCCCGAGAAGACCAAACGAACATGTGGATGAGTGATGAAATTAGACCGTCCAAGCCCAGGTTGTGCATCCCGCCCCGTAGCAGAACCATGTTTTCCAGGCCAGCTCGATGTACTTCAGCTGAAGCTCGATCACCACCAAGATTCTGGACCTGTCGTCAGCCGTACTTTATCTTCCGGTGTAGAGGGAAGGAGAATGATTGCATACAGCAAATAGTGCCAGTGGGGTGATGGAAGCGATCGTGCGATCGTCCAACGCGGTCGCTGGGTCGGCAAGTCGCTTTTTGACCAGCTTGATCAGCTCATTATAGTGGTAAAGGGTGATCATGCTTTGCTTCTGTCCCCGACAGATATCAAAGTGTGAAGACCCGGCGAACAGCGTGGCATGAAACAGGCAGGGATCTTCCATAGCGCTTCTCAGCCAAACGGTCTGCAGCTTGTAAGCACTACATTTGGCGGTGACGGGGATCTGGGCAACACCAAGTCCGTTATGAACTAAATCCCGTGGCTGGTCAGCGCAAGTGAAGACAGGACTGGGGATACATTCTCACAGTGTTTGATCAACTTTGGCATGTACCAGCGGTAGGCGATGGGATACGATTCCGGGACGGTCGGAGACTGTATGGCCCAGGACAAAGACAGTTGGTCCGACACGGCTTCCCATGAATCCGGGCTGATATCTCTTGGATTCTCCTTGCAGTATTCGACCGCGACAGGGGCATTGAGCTTTTGTTTCTCGTGGATCGGGTCAGTAACCCGATAGATGGCGTAAAAACACTTGCGGCCAGTCCTGAAGAATCTCGGTTAAGATGCGCGGCTGAAGATAAGCAAAGGGGGGGGGGGGCGTAACTTACTTGTGACACAGGGCGCATGATGGGTATGCTCGGTCGCATTTCCTCTTTCGCTGGCGACAGGACTCACAAGCAACAAGCATAACCTTCATTGTGATTGCAATAGTTGAAATGAAGATGGGAAGGGCAGAGAGGGAAGGGTAAGTGTGTACTAGGTAGAAGTGAGTAGTAGATTGGTGATTTACCGGTCTGCAGCGTAGACAGCAGTAGATCTGAGGTAGTCTAAGCGGGGTCTAGCCGTTTTAGTCCCTGATCTTCCTGGCTCTCCTCAGCCAACCTCTTTCCTTTCCTCAGGCAGCAAGTTTCTATGCCGAAGTCTATACATGAGCATACATCAGCATACATCAGCAAACATCAGTCCACTCCTGCACCTGCCAGATTGCTTACCTCTGCATCTTCTCTATCGTCATTTCTTGTGTGCCCCCTTGCAAAATTATGCCCCAAGATATATTTTCTCTGATAAAGTTGGGAGCGCTGCTTCTCGACCATAATCGTGCAGAGAAAAAGTGACTGTGGTTCATCAGACCACTCCTGATCAAGAATAGAAGCCATGTTTGTATTGCAAGAATTATCTGTATTATCGCTGTCATTACTCAGTTCAATGGTTCCATGCTTGGAAAAGTCTACCATGTCAAATGCTTACCACCTAGCAAGCCCTCAGATCTGGCCTGGAAGGCTGCCATTTTCGTAGAGTGCCGGACCATCACCAACACGTTGTGCCGGCCCAGTTCATTTCAAGCACTGTACGGTCAGATTGCGTATGAGGTAAGAATTGTGGGATGGCCTTTGGTTGTTCGAAACGCTGCTATACGCTGTAGACAGAGCCGACAGTCCTTCGTCAAAGAGAGCTGTCTGGAGGTGCATGCTAGATGGTGATGCGTGCTGTGGAACTATCAGGACTCGGATAGAAAGAACCGCTGACAGATATCTCCCCATCCCTTGGTTTGGTCTGTAAGCTGACAACTGGTTTCTTGCATTGGTCGTTGAGGGAATTTGAGGTAGTTTTGATGGTCGGGATGGCGACATAGCATTGTCTAGAGTGAGACTTGCCCTCTCCCGTCCAGCCTGCTCAGGTGGTAGTTCCCAGGTCAAATTGCCCCAGGGGACCGGGCAAAAGTTTGGCTTGAAGGATTCGACCCGTCGATCGATGATATATGTGCACGCTGACTGTTGACCTCGCTTGGTCTGCGCCAGGCACCAGGGAGGCACCAGCAGGCACCAGTCTGCATGCCTTATCTGATATCTTGCTCTCACTTGCAGCACGTAGGGATATGTTAAGCGAGTCAGGGCTTCCTTCGTGGAGACACTGATCCACACCGGTAGAGGCTGCCCTAGGGACATGCCACTGAGGCGACGCTGACTCGTCTGAATGCTTGTTTTCCCTCGATCGAGTTCTCAAGCTGTCTAGAAGCTTGAAGGTAGTCCCGAAGAAAACGGATTAGTGGAGCACTAGCGTGCGGACTAGCCCGCCCTTAACGCCGATCGTGTACATCCCCGGAAGATCATCACTCGAGCCTCTCGACTGGGGAAATGAAGCTTTAGATGCGGTGTAGCACGATCGACGTCTATACATGAACCGGGGTGTACATATAAAGGCGAAGATGTGTTGACAGGGATTCCCTATCTCCTACAACGCCATTCCCACTCTTTCAGTCAACCACAAACCTTGTCCACAAGTAAGCCGGTAAGCTATCACAGTAGATGCAGTTACTTACCAATTCCAAACCTCTAGAATTCTCATCGTCTCTGAAACCATGCGTCTTCACTCTGTCCTCTTTTGTCTTACCTTTTCCACGGCTGCCGTTGCCAAAGGGTGCTCCTACGACGGCTTCCAAGAATGCGTGACCTATTACGCCGATTCCGACTGCCATCACAGTATTGGCAACTACATTCCGACCTGTGAGGGAAACTGCTTCCAATTCAGCTCTTTCCAGGGACTGGTGGTGGAAGGCAACTTCATTCATGGCACCGACTGCATCGTGTACTCAGACCCGTACTGTCAAAATGAGATCGGTGTCACTCCGAATGCGATCAACCAGAACATCGATTGTCTTTCGTACGGCGAAGCACAGTCGATGAAATGTTACTTCGACTGTTGAGTGGGGGAGATATCGGATAAGCGGGAATCACGCCAATGTTCAGCTGAGGGTTGTTGCGAAGGTCAGATACCATTGCTGCGGGGAGATAATGCGTGTTCATGATGAATTTACCCGCGCTTGCAGTAGAGGGTTTGGAAATGTACATAGGGACCAATTACGTGACAAGCATCGGATATATTCCGTCATAGTAGTACAGCGTCAATTATACATAATACATTAGTCATACCACGCTCGAAAACAAGCCCTTACTCATCCGGACCGCCCATCTGGTTCAGCTTCTGCCCGGCGGCCTCCTTGCCCTGCTGCGACACACCGGGGTTGTTCTGCGCACTGTGGGAAGGACGTCAGGTTTTATTATCAGGACAGGGTTGTGAGGAAGGATGCTTACGCTTTGAGTCCACCCGCGACGCGGTTGGGGTCCTTCTGGTTGTCACCACGGAGGTTGTGCAACTCGTCCGAGGGCTGAGAGCCGCCAAGCTGGTCGAGCATGGACTGAGCGTTCTGCTTGGCCTCATCGGAGACTCTGGGGTTGTTGATGGTGCTGCGTGATCATCAGAGACGGCTCTTCTCTTGATTGTGAATGAAGATGACTCACGCCTTGTAGCCACGCATGGCATTGACTCTGTCTTCAGCGGAGGACATTTTGAGAAATTGTTGTAGAGAATGGAGTGTACGGTGGGCGAGATGTGATCACTTGGTTGAATTGAAAATGAACAATTGCCTCGACACAACCATGGTATACTTATACCTTCGAATGCAGCCAGCTGCGTTTGATGTCAGAGCGCGTCACCCACCCCGCGTCGTCATTCTTTCATCGTCCACCCAGTCTTTGGGGAAGTCGAGGTCAAATTGACTTCATTGCGGAGACATGACGAGGAGGGTAGGTAATCTATGCTGGGTGAAATCTTGGGTCGACCCCTGTGCATGGGGATTTTGCATTGGTCGATTCGTCCATCGCCCGATCGAAGCGATCGAAGCGTTGATCAGGGTTGGAGGGTGGGGGACTGGGGATTCTAGAACTCTGGATCGCCGGGAGGTGCTTGTTTCGGGATGGGGGGGGGGGCCGATCTACTAGCCGTGGACTGGGCGAGATCAATTTGCAATCATCACTCAATGTTGTATCTACTGTAGAACCGAAATGGCAGACTCAACAACCATTTCTGTGTTGATCTCAATTCATAGACTAGTAAAGTTCTGTGTGCTGAGCAAACCCTTGGCTCCCTTACAAAAGGCCGACGTCATGTCGATGTGTCTGTGTTGGGACGGCCAGGCCCTTTTCTGCCACCGCCCAGATTGAACAGGTTTCGCCAGCCGATTTTTCTGGACTGTTAGCTCTTATATCCGCTTAAATCCGCGGTTTTCGTTGCGAGGTCGCGAGCGTTCTGCCGGTCCAGGCGGTCTGAGTGGCGGTCGAAGGTTCAACGGAAGGTCTGGCAGATACTCACCGCTTTGTGCATCCTCCGCCTCCCAGCGCAGCGCAGCGCCAAGCACCGCTGCATTTGTTGTCATTGCATCGTCTTTTCTTGGGGGCGGGGCTCTTGCCTCTGGAGCTTGGTCCGGAGTATAAAGTCTTTGTCCGAGTAATGCACCTCTCTCACCATCCAACAGACCTCAATGGTTGACTGCGATGGAACGCAACTTTGGCACTACCCCGGAGACACCAATTCTAGCTCCCGTCGCAGGATCGACCCTGACGCGTCTTACCCCTTGGTCCCTGCAGCGACAACCTCCGCTTCGGACATTCCTCGCGCTATGCTAAGCTACAAAGCTAGCCCCGTGATTCCCTGCACGATTCCAACACACTCGTCAAGTGAATCTCATCAATCTCCTCCTCTATCCAGCCGCGTAGCGCCTAATTGCATCTGGATTCAATAGCACTCCCACAGTTTATCATTAGCGGTCAATCCTCTTAAAATAACATCCAGTCAAACATATAGAAGGGTACAGTACTATCAGCAGCAAGAGGCCGAGTCTAGCCCTGTACCTTGCCTTAGACACCCTTCCCCTTCCCCATCCAGGCACCGCGCCCCACAAGCGGCATGATATCGAATTCCAGAGGCACCAAACCCACCCCCCTCTGCTCCCCATACCAGACAACATGAACATAAATATCGATAGATTCCGTCGGCCCATGCGCTGGGGCGCTGCTCACTCGGTGCCTGGACCTTTTGACTAAAGTCCGCATACACTTTTCTTTACCTATTCCTACCTACTCCGTGAGTATACCCTTACCCCTGCCAGTTACATCCACACTAAGGATATACAACCTCACACAATGACTGACACTGATCGCAGAGCCAAATTCTCCTACCTTCTCCAGTACTCCCCCTCACAATGCGCCTCCTTCACCAAGCCCTAACGGTGTTCCTCGCCGCCGTCCTCCTCGATACCGCCGCCGCCGCCGACTGTCGCCCTGGCGCCACCCGCCCCGACCGCTTCGACTGCCACGCCTACCACCGATGTGACGCGGGAGAGTTTGTACGGCTGCACTGCGCCCCGGGCCAGGCCTACAGCGTGTACACCGGCACCTGCGAGCCGGAGTGGCGGTCGCCGGGGTGTCATCAGGGGGTGACCCAGGAGATTCACTGAGTGTGACTTATCTTTGTGTTCAGGGGATAGTATGATGTATGAGTGGAGTTCCACGCCCTTCGAACTGTGATGGTCCCCATTCTTTCTTTAAACTTCAATGTGTGGTCACACGTGCGCGCTTCTCAATGGAAATAATCTACGGCCATGGCGACGAGCCCCATTAAACTGCAAAACAAATGTATTGGTATCATGTCCTCTCTATACGACTACTAAAATGAATCTCTATCCTCCCTACCCGCCGAATTTACAAATGGTACTGAGACGGGGCACTCTCCTGGAACCCCAGACGATTCCACCACCGGTCCACGCCCATATCTTCCTTCGAACTGCACACTGTGTTAGCTGGGCCCTTATGCACACGCAGACATAAACTTACTCCCAGGACTCCTTGATCTCGGGCTCCGTCTTGCCCTCCGCGAGATTCGGGTTACGGAACACGATATTGTATTTCTAAAGCCCGTATGTTAGCATCTACACTTCCCAACAAAAAGGAAGGAAGGGATGGGTAAACTCACCAAGCCAAGCGTGATGTGGATCGCCATCGGGAACGGCGGATACACCTCCTCGGGCGTCTTCCCCTCGATCATCGCCTGGATGTTGTGCGCCACCGCGGCGGCCTGGGGCCCGCCGGGGCGGGCGGCCTTGCGCAGCCCCGTGTCGGCGATGTCGCCCACCGCGAACAGGTTCGGGTACTGCGGGTCCTGGAACTGCAGGGTCGGGCGGATGCGGATGAAGCCGTTGGCCGGGTTGATGAGGGAGTCCGGCGACGAGGCGGGCAGGGAGCGGAGCAGGTCGTTGTTGGGCCTCTGGCCGGTGGCCAGGATGACGAAGTCGGTGGGGAGTTCGGTGCCATTGTTGAGCTGGACGGTGAATGGAGTGCCGTTGTTTGGGAAGCCGGATTCGGGGACCACAATGCGGGCGCCGGTGATGGTTCTGCGGAGGGTCAGGGGAGGAGAGACGAATAGAGGAAGGTTAGAGGGGCTACATACTTGATACCAAGCTCGTCGAAGCGCTTCTTAACGATCTCGTGCAGCCCCCGGTGGAATTGGGGCATGAGCTGGTCGCGCGACTGCACCACCGTGATCTCCTTCTCCGGGTACAGCTCCTTCATGTCGGTCGCCATCTGCACGCCTACGGCGCCACCGCCGACAATGACCACGGATCTCGCTTGCTTTACGTCCGCTTGGTGCTTCTGCAGGTATTGCACGGAGGAGACCTTGTCTTCGTCACGCATCGCGGCGGGCTCGGCGAGGCGCGTGCCCGTCGCGACGACGAGATACTCGTAGGGGATCTGGCTCTGGCCCTGCCAGGCGCGATCCAGATTGACATATTTGGGTTGGACGGAGAGGACGCGAGCCTGCACGACGGCGTGTTGGGTCGAGTTGGGGGAGGAGGCGAAGAGGCGGGTGTAAGGAATGAATGCTTTGTGTTCGTGGCCAGGCAGAACGGCGAATCGGGGCTGCTGCGGGTTAGTCTAGTGTTGTGGGGGCGCAAATAAATTGATTGACTCACAAAGGCAAAAAGATGGTGGAAATGGCTGTGAGGTTCGATCAACAACACCTGTAGCGGAGTTAGTATATCGACAAAACGCCGCGGCGGGGCCGGGACTTACTCTGTGCGTGCTGGGTACTACCCGCGCCAGCTCCTCTGCAGCTCCCTGTTACAGTCAGTATTCACTGCAGTTGATGTTGAAAACGCCGCGGAGAAATACCCTTCCAACGTAGGACCCGCCAACTACAATAACGTTCTTTAGTGTCGAGGCGGCCATGGTGGCTTGTTGTGTATTCCAATTGTTCGAGATTTTGAGGACCAGGGAAGACAGAATCAGCGATATGGTCAGAGTTGAGAGTAGAGTCGCGATCCAAGACCTTCTTGAATTATCAAGCAGGAAGAGCGTGAGCAAAAAGCGAGTGCGCCGTGGGCAGGCTCCAAATATATAGGCGGGAGAAGACTGAGCCGGGAGGGCACTGCACGCGGAGAGCATCTCCTTATCTGATCGTCCGGGCTCGGTCTATTGGTCGCCTGCCTATCCTGGCCATCTCCGAGACTGAGGCCCGCCATCGGCTCCCATCCGCTGCCGGTGGCGTCATCTGCCTGGTTTGCGCCGAGGCTCGGGGTTAGGATTTAGTTAGATAGTTAGACTCTAAGGGCATGTCTAGATGAGCGACGGCGTTGAATGAAGGGTGTAAGCCATATTCTAGACTGCTATTTGCTCCATACGCCCTCTTAGTTCAACAATCTGTGGTTTGCAATCATGGGAAGGAAGACAGATGCCAAGTTATAACAGCCTTGGGGCCTAAGGCAAAAGCAGCAGCCAAGCCAACGACGGCAGTTAGTCTCGGCTTTAGCCCTCGGATTTTCGGCTTTCCGGCTCGGAGTGGGGGATGCCAGAGGCGAATGCTTCGGACCCCCATCAAAGCACTTTGTTTGAGTCCGAGATCTCGAATCGAGGGCTCGATCACCATTCGCACCATGGGTAGGACCTTGCACCACAAGGACAGCTCATCAGTGGAAGTGACTATCGTGGAGAACTAGGTGGCTTTGATCACGGATCTGATAGCCAGATCCGACGTTAGCCGCACCGGATGGATAACTACTCCACTTGTTGCCGACATCCTGTAAATCAGAGGATCCGTCATCGGGAATGTGGGGGACTGATATCTTAGTGTCGCAGAAAGGCAAGTTGTGAGGAATAAATGCCCACGAGGTACTCACATTCTGAATGCTGAATGTTGGAGAGTAGTTTGGGTGTCTCACATCCGTACCACATTGTCTGCGTCCACGACCTCCCCCAAGACTCATGCAGGGGCCACAACCACTCAGGCCCCGGATTTCCAGGTCCCGATGGCTTATAGTAGATGGACACTAGGTAGTTTCCACGCAAGTCTGGTGTAAGACAACGTTCGTGGTCCGCTGCACGGCTAGCAAGGATCTTTCATTTGAACCTACCTTGACCCCAGTCCCGACAGGAGGGTTCAAACAATGAATGGACGGGTGAGCGCTCAACCCAAGGTCCGATATGGACCTACGATGAGCGCGATTGAGCATTGTCCCGGAGCGACGTCGCTTGTGACGATGGATAGGGCAGGTCTGGTGAGAGACTCTAGAAATGATCACGTCCCCGAACTGTCCTGAAGGCCCCTTCTTTGCTGTTTTTGTCGGAGTCAAGATTGTCCGCTCGGGCTAGGACTGAGAAGGGTACCAGGGTACACCACCTACGAGTACGGTAACTTATTATCCGCAGTTTCCTGAACACTTGGCATACACCCTTGACTTCCGACTTGATCAACAGAGCCCCAAGTCCAGGAAAGATCCGCGAAGAGCCAGCCACAGCCACATTCGAAACGGGGAAATGCCACCATGCATTTTCGATTGTCGAAAAGGGTTAAAGGACACTGTGATCTCTCTCACCTTGGCACTTCAAAATAGGAAATAACACTAAAACAAAAAAAAAAAAAAAAAAAAAAAGAGCAAGGAAGCAGGTGCCGAGGATCAAAGCAAACGGGTTCGGGAAGGCTCGATGCAGGCTGCCGCTAAGCAGGAAGCACCTATAAGACGAGCATGTTGCCATCCCTGAATGACTCTGTACAATCACTGTTGGTTCCTCAGTGGATGTCCAGACTACTCAACATGCTCATCGTGAGCCACCTTCTCCGCCTGATAGCCCTTCTGTGGGCTGGCACCCCCTTCACAGGGGCTACCAACATGCCTCGTGGGTATAACAAGCCGCTGGCGCCAAATAGCGATCCGTTCTATACTCCTAACGATGACAGCTGGCGAGCGCAACCTCCGGGTTCCATCCTCAAATCCCGCCAAGTGACGATTGACTCGGCTCTCTTGATCCCCAAAGGCCTTGCCGCAGGGTATCAATTGCTCTACCGGACCACCAATGCCCACGGTCTGCCCAACTACGCAGTGACGACGATCCTGATCCCGTTCGGGGCCAAGCTGGATCGTTTCATCTCCTTCCAGACCGGGTACGACTCGGCCAACAATGACTGCGGCCCTTCGTACGGGCTGCAATTTGGCGCCTCCACGAATGCCAGCGAAGCCCTCATCGAGCTGGCGGTCGGGATGCTCCCATACCTGGAGAAGGGGATTCCGCTGGTTGTTCCGGACTATTTGCAAGTGGATGCGGCGTTCGCCGTCGGCCCCACGACAGCATACGGGGTGCTAGACTCCATGCGCGCCGTGCTCCGCTCGACACACATCACCGGACTGTCGGAGAATGCAACGATCACCATGCAGGGATACTCGCAAGGTGGCTTGGCTGCAGAATGGGCAGGTGAATATCGCAGTTCCTATGCGCCGGAAGTCCACATCGCCGGGGCCGCGATCGGGGGTATGCCGGTCAACATCTCCGAGGTCTTCATCGGTGTGGAAAAAACCCTCAGCTCGGGATTAGCCGCCGGGACTCTGGTCGGGATCGGCAATGCCTACCCTGAGTTCAGAGCGTACGTGGACGAGCATCTCATCCCCAAGTATCGACCGCTCCTTGAAATCGCACGGAAGCAATGCGTGGCCGACTTCTATAAGACCGTCTATGGTTATACTGTCCAGCTTGCATTCAGAAATATCACGGACTGGTTTGACACCGGACGAGGCTTCATTGCAGACAACCTGGACTTGTTTAACGAAATCGGGGTGCTCGCACTGCACGGGATGCCGGACTTCCCAATGTTTGTCTGGAAGGGGACGGACGATGAAGTCGCGGTGGGCATTGAGGAGCATGATGCCCTGGTGCAGGCGTGGTGCGATGCGGGAATTCCCATCCAATACCTGCGTGTGCACAAGACTCTTCACACGCCTAGCATTCCGCCGGGTCTGCCGGGGGCGCGGGCTTTCATGATGGATGTTTTTGAGGGAAATCCTCCGACTGAATGCACGACCGAGGACAAGTTTGGCACCGGCGATGAGTAAATAAACTATCTTTAGGGAGGAAAGAACGCCATCGATGGTCGATGACCCCATAACGGCATCAGTCCTAAATGGTATTGTTAGCAGCTATGTTAGCAAACTGGATATGCCCTACTAGGCCCCTCATCTTATCCACTTGCTCGCAGACGTTCCTTGTTTCCATTCAACCGGTGCAATCGAACCAGGCCGTAGGGATGCTGTCCGAAATTACGATGTTGGACGAACAGCCAGGCGATAACATGGTTTCGCGTCGTACGTACCACGCTTCCAGACCCAATTTGGAAGTCTGTCCAGCTCCTGTAGTACCATGGCTCCAAAGACCCACTGGAATGCCGGTTGGAGTGTCACTGCACGCTTCAGTACGAGCCACATGCATCAATACATTGATCTTCCGGCGATGGATCTTGAGGTCAGACTGTTGGGGATTGCCCCTAACCTCGAAGAGGAAACAGTTTGTTGTCGATCAGCTTCCAAATTGCATTAGATTTCAGCGTGGAGCCAATGAATTCAATCTCAAGGTCGCACCTGAAAGACGAGTCCCTGAGCGCAGTCTTCCATTACTCAAGCCGAGGCGCGAGAGAAGGCAGGGCAGGCCACAGCAGCCGCGCAAGAACCACGCTGCAGTACCACTCGCCACGCCCGCTGTAGAACAGCCCGCCTTCTCTTCTTGCCCAATGCCACACCCAGTCACGGGGAAACCAAGTGGCCACCTTATGTCCATGAGATTCCGGTTGCAAGGTTGCACCCAAATGAGGTCCCAGCGCTCTTCACGCATGCCGCACTGGTCGGGTTTCGAGTGCTATAATAGAGCCTCTTCCTTCAACTCTCCTCAATGACAGTCAAACGACCGCCCGCGTTAGCATCTATGCACCATGTCTTCAACAGCTGCGCCCAAATCAATCGTCCACGGACCCTCACACCCCCCTCTGAAACTCTGCACAATTGGCCAGCTTCTCCGCCAACAGGCCGACCGAGTCAACTCCCGCCGAGCGGTCGTTGAAGTCCAGTCCGGGGCACGATTGACCTACCACGATCTCGAGATCCGGGCCAAGCAGATCGCGCGAGCCCTAATAGCCAGCGGGGTTCAACGCGGCGATCGGATTGCTATCTTCCTCGGAAACTGCGAAGTCTACGTGGAGATCTTCTTTGCGGTTGCCAGGATCGGGGCGGTGGCAGTCTTGCTTCACGGGACGTATACCCCAAATGAAGCGCGGAATGTGCTGCGGACCACCGGTGCGTATAACGACAAGTGTCATTCCGGGAAGGATATACTGAAGGCTTGTCGCAGAATGCTCTACCCTGTTCATCTCGAGTGGTCTGGGAAATAGAGGCTCGCGTGCCTTTCTGAGCTACCTTGAAGAATCCAACATGTCACTGGCTGTCGATGTGCCATCGGTGAAGCGCATTGTCTTGGTTCATGACGATCACCCAGATGGCAGTTACTTGACTTCCTGGACAACATTTCTTGTCAGTGGGGATACAGTGAGCCCGCCGCGACTCAGTCAGCTCGAGGATGAGGTTGGCGGTGACACAGTATGCAGCTTTCTCTTGACGAGCGGGACCACCGGCGTCCCCAAGGTGGCTATGTTGACACATGCGTGAGTAAAACATTTTTTTTCTAAGCCTGGAACCGAACTTGAATGCTCACTTGCGAGCATAATTGTAAATGACTTGATTAGGAACATCATCAACAATGCCTTTCTGGCAGGGAATCACATGGCCCTGACCGAGGAAAGTATCATCTGCAACCCACTGCCCCTGTTTCATTCCGGGGGCCTGATACTCGGCCTCATGACATGCGTCGTCCATGGAGCCTGCATCGTATTCCCCGCGCCAAGTTTCAGTGCATCTCGCACCCTCGATTGCCTCTCAGCAGAAAAGTGCACTGGAATGCATGGCGTCCCGACCATGTTCGCTGCGGTCCTTCGCCACAGGCACCCGCAGCCCATGAAATGCCCAATCCGGCTCAAAACTGGTCTCATAGGAGGTAGTGCTCCTTCAGAGGCACTGTGGCTTCAGATCAAGGATGAACTTGGTGTCGAGGACTTTTCACTCGGATACGGTATGGCCATGTCCGGTGGCGATGTCATCAATGTCTCATTATGATTCATGCAGGAATGACCGAGACATCGGGTGCTGTCTTCATGTCCAAACCAGAAGACGCGGATGCGACCCGAATGCCACGCTCCCTGGCGATTTTGCCTCACACGAGCGCCAAGGTGGTTGACAGCAGGGGCGAGATCGTGACGGTCGGACAACGCGGCGAGCTCTGTGTCTCGGGCTACCTTGTACAGAAGGGATATTTCAACAATGGCGAGAAGACGCGTGCGGCCATAGTGCAGGACGAGAACGGGACACTGTGGATGCGGACGGGCGACGAAGCATTTTTCGACCGCGAGGGAAACTGCTCTGTGACCGGTCGCATCAAAGACATTATCATCCGAGGTAGACGCCCCGCCCCCATCGCTGCTCCTGGTGTCGGGTAATGCTAACCGGGTGACAGGAGGAGAGAACCTGTATCCAACGGAGATTGAGGATCGGCTGAGCGAGCATCCCTCCGTGCAGGGGGCGTGTGTGGTGGGCCTGCCGGACGACTACCTGGGCCAGGTGGTTGCGGCTTTCATTCAGCAGGAACCAGGAACTGAACGGCCATCCCTTGAGGAGCTGGCTGCATGGGTCCGCTTGAATTTGAGTTACCAGAAGGCTCCAACCCGGGTCTTCTGGCTTGGAGATGATGATCTGCCCAGGGATTTCCCTCTGTTGGGAAGTGGCAAGATTCGCAAGAATGTGCTGGAGGAGATTGGGTGTCAGAAACTGTGTGCATTGGATGCTTAGTGGTATGGTTGTTGGTGTGTGGGCCTATATTGCTGGGTCACATGTGTATACGAATATACGAAGCATTTGAAGAACGGAATTTCCACCAGAACTAAGAAACAAACCCCTACGCGTAGCAATGGAGTACTTGGCGTGTCATGTCATTGTTCTAGGAGATAGTGAATGCCTGTCTTCTTTTTTTCCGTCTTTGGTCACTATTCTCGCCCCGAGCCCGTTCCGCCGGCCAGGCCGAGAGAGAGAAAAACGCGAATTATGAAGGAGCTGAGGGGAGTACCCCAAGCCCGTAAAGGCATATATCATTGCATATCAAACGAATCAAACGGGAAAGGTACATCACATCGATCTCCGGGGCTCCAATGCCTTCCCAACCATCGAGTACCAAAGCTCAAGTTGCCCCCGGGGCGGGGGGCTTATGCATGCTTTTTGTGCAGGAAAAGACTTTGGACATTGCAGAAGCTCTTCAGCCCGGCGAGCCCCCACTCGACGCTCAGACCACTCTCTTTGTGGCCGCTAAATGGGATCGCGGGGGACAGAACAAAATGATTATTTGTCCACACCGTTCCGGCCTCGAGTTGGCGCGCAACACGGGCGGCGCGGGTCAAATCCTCCGTCCAGACGGAGGCGCCCAACCCCAGCAGGCTGTTGTTGGCCCGCTCGATGACCTCGGATTCCTCCTCCCACGAGAGAAGGGGCACAATCGGACCTATCCACCACACCAGTCATTCAGTGCGTGCGTCCAGGTGGGGGTGGGGGGGGGATGGGAATTGATGAATTTACCAAAGGGCTCATCCACCACAATGCGGGACGAATCGGGCGGCCGGTCGATGATGGTGGGGGGAAGGAAATATCCACCGGTCGAAGGTTGGTCAATGGCACCGCCCACACAGACCTGCCAGCCCTCGGTCTTGATCTCGTCAAAGAACGTCTTGACGCGGGAATACTGCATCTCGTTCTGGAGGGGACCGTGGGTGATTCCCGGCTGGGAGCCGTCTCCCAGCGAGAATGCGTTCACGGCGCGGACGAGAGCGGCCTTGAATTCGTCGAAGATTGACTTGTGGACGTAGATGCGCTTGATGTTCAGGCAGATTTGGCCCGAGTTGAGAAAGGCGAAAAAGGCAATCTGGGGAAGGTTACTCGGTCAGGTCACCGGGTTCCGCTGAAATGCCCGTCTCAGGGGGGGAGGGAGGGGGGCGTAATCCATATAATCCATACCTTTTCCGCAGTACGCGCTACGTCGACATCGGGGAAAACAATGGCAGGGTCATTGCCGCCGCTGGAAATTCTGCGTTAGTCTTGCGTGACGGATGATGGAGGATGATGGAGGAGGAACCCCTACAGCTCGAGGGTGACTCTTTTCAGGGTGTCACTCGCACTCCGCAGCACCCGCTTACCGGTTGCGGTGGAACCGGTGAAGCTGATCTTGTCAAGGCCTGGGTGGCTGGTCATCCATGGACCCAGACTGTCGTCGCCGCTCAGAGACTGCACCACTCCCGGAGGGAAGAACGACTGGGCCAACTCCACAAGCTTGAGCCCCCCATACGGGGTGAAAGGCCTGTTGAGCAGAAAAGGCAGCGTCAGCAGCCAAGGTCGAGGTCGGTGATCCCCCGAAAATCAGAACTCACGAGGGTTTCACTATGATCACGTTTCCCGTCAGGAGCGCGGGGGCGATCTTGCCCGTGGCAAGCATCATGGGGAAATTCCAGGGCACGATGGCGCCGACCACGCCCAGAGGCACATATCGAGTAATCACCGTGTGAGAATCATCGTCGTGGGCGACCTCCTCGGGAAGCTGCAGGTCGGCCATCCCCCGCATCCAAGAGATGGTATTGTCCATCTCGGCGGTTGCTTGTGGGATCTATCCAAGCGAAAGAAGGTAGCCATCGAGCAGCAGGGAGAAAGTGACTGGGGTGGGGGGGGGACTTACCGGCTTTCCTTGCTCCAAAGTCAGCAGTTCTCGAAACCCAGTGTAGTTCTCTTCGATTGCATCGGCAAAGGCCAGCACGGCTCTCCGTCGCTGTTCGTAAGGAGTCGCCGACCAGCCTCTGAATGCGGCCTTGGCACACTGCACTGCGCGATCAAGATCGGCCTCGGTGGCCACTGGAACCTCCGGTAGTGCCTGACCATTAGCAGGGTTCAAGCCGTGCCGAATTGTGGCTGTGGGAGCGCTTTGGCCATTGACAATTTGCACATAAGAGGACTTCAGATCAAGGCTGGTTGCCATGGTGGATACGGCCGCGAAACGGAATCAGTGGTTACGAGGATTGAACAGAGGAAGGGGTTCTGGTTTTTCTACTCCCCGTCAGCAAGACGGTGGCGGCAGATCTGCCTTCCAGAGGGGCTATTATTGTCTTTACCCCGCGCGCGGGTGTTATCGTTACACCGCATGACTTACTCGATGGTCACTACGCCTGGGGTCCGTGAGTCCAAGTCCGTAGTAAGTACTAACCCATGACCTCGGATAAACAGTGCGTTTAGCTCGGATTGGGTATTTTATCCGCACGCACCTCTTCCCGTTCTGCATGCATGGATCGGTGCCATTGACCCCGCTTACGAGGCCAGCACTGGGGCACCGCACCGATGGATTCTCATAACAGTACGCAGACTGAGGCTCTCCTCTCTTCTAAGTTGTTTAAGGTAAGGTATGAGAAATCGGTTCCGGGGGGGAATGAGAGCATTACGCACCTTGACTGTAAACCATGCCGACCATTGTCCCATATCCGAATCGCTGACACATGTCTCGCGTAAATTCGACCCAATCGCCCACCTTAGTGGCGATGTTCGTCAGGGTGACTGATACACGCACGCACACACACCAAATGAGCCTGCTGTGCCTTGCCTCAAGGATCGATTGGGGAACAGGAGGTATACATACTGGTCTGCATCGAGTCACTGACAGCCTTCAGAAGCTGCGGTTGGCACTGGCCGAGGTTGGTTGCGCTCAGCATGCAGATGGAAGTCAATGATCTCCTTTCCGTCGACATCCTGGAAGTGCGTCAATTTAGCATTGGCTTACCAACCCCCCGGGCATCCACGGCAGCTTACCTACCGATCCTTTGCCCGACTTGATGAGGACGGGAAGGGGAAACACTCCGCCCGCCGAGTATTGAGCATCAATCTCAAGCAGCCGCGTTGTCTCGGGAGACAGTCGCACGGGTCGAATCTGGGAGACAGTCATGGCCACGAATCGTCGATCGGTCTATACTGACTGAGAGGATAAAGAGATAGAAAGGGAAAGGATTGAGGCGAAAAAGACCTTGGGGCAGAGGACGGCGAAAAGAAGCAAAACAGCAGACTCCTCATGCAATAGATATAAGGTAAGTTATCAGCTCCCGCGCTGCCTACACCTCGGGCTCTGGAAACCCTTGCCCACGTTGGATGCATCGCCGCCCCCAATTGCAGACGACTCCTGCTGACCGGACTGGAGGGGAATGGTTCCGCTCCCACCTCGGTCAACGAGCACTGAACAGGTAAAGGTAACGAAAGTTAGGTGAGGCGGTAGTGCTACCGTAGTAGGACAGATAGTACGAGGTACGGCGGCAGTGTAGCCGCATTCGGAGATGCGGGCCGCACCGTTCGGTAACCCTCCGGCCGTCACCTGGCAGTTCCTGGTGTCACTACGCGGTTGGTTCTCCCTGAATCAGAGAGATCGAATATGATCACAATAAAACAACCTACATAGAATATACACAGAGTATACAGTATATCTAGGGATACGGTGTTATTCGATCTGCAATTGAGCTACCCCCACCCCCTCTCCCTCCCCCTTTCCCCTCGGACAGTGGAATGTGACTGGTTCTGTGTGTCTAAATTGGTGTATTTGTACATGTGCACACACAAACACGTGTGCCTCTGCCACTCAAAGACCGAAAGAATGGGAAGGAATAACACAGACCTTGGAAGACCTTCAATTTCCCTGCATTCGAAGGCACCCCCGGGGTTTCTTTCGCTCCCTTCCCCCATGCCTTTCCTCCCAGCCCATTCTCAGTGGCATCAGTAGCAAATCTATTCTTCTCAAAGAGCACAATCACTTCTTTCTACCTGCTACCGTTTCTGTATAATGAATCGCATCATCACCGTCCTTGTGGGATGGATCCTCTCACGGATCCCCTGCAGCGCAGTCTTATAAAGCGTATTCGCCAGGCCTGCTCTAACTGCCGGTACGTGACCCCAACCTGTATGGACCTGCACAAACTGGCACGGACGTAACTTGACTCTTGAATCTTAATTCACAGGCGACGGAAAACCAAGTGCACAGGGGAGCGGCCAGTCTGTTTTCAATGTCGTCGCAATAGGTATACCTGTGTCTACGAGCCGTATTCCGGTACCTATAATAACCTGCATCCGCCAAGCGCCACCGCAGGCACGCCCACCTCCGAGAATGTATCGCTATCAGTTATGTCCATTGTTCTCTCTTCATGTGTGTCTTTGACAACATGCCAGGTTCAATTATCACAACGAATATCCATACTCGAACAACGCCTAGCCGAACTGAGCGAGCAGACTATCTTGCAGCCCGGGTAAGGCGACTCCAACCAACCCACTCCCCCCGTCATCCACCACAATCAGACAGGGCTAACGCATTACGTCATTGATAGTCCGGTTACCGGAGGTAGGGATTCACTGGTCAATTTGCCTTGAGCTGTGCTGGTTGAGGAAATTGTGCGCGCCAGCGATGGGGCCGTTGAACACAACGCGACGCTCGCTAAGTCGGGACCCCGGTGGTATCCAAATCCACATTCACCCAGTGCGGCTGATAGGATTTCGATCGAAGCCACGGACCGTAGATATGGGTCAAACAGAATACCGGCAGTGCGGCAACGCTCACGATCAGCGCCTGAGTCGCATAGGTCCACGTCCAAACCTGGGCCGCTTCCCACGTTGGCAGAAAGAACTACGACGCGCGTTTCAGTTCTCCGGTTAGCAGTCGATAGTTTGCCTGGACACGAAAGAAAAACGGTCCAGATCCCGGATGCGGGGTTGGAGACGTACAGGGCTCGCAAATCCCGATATGTTCAGCACCACCGAGTAGGAGACGATGACAGCAGTCGACTGCAGGGGATAAGAATCGACCAGATAGGCAACCAGCACCGTGCTGCTCGTCTGGAAGCCCACAGCAACTGTGCAACCGCGCCACGTAGATCCGGTCAGCTGTCTTCGGTCGGGAAAAAGGGAGGGAGGGGGGAATCAGGGAGAATACTGACATAAGAAGAAGGCGACTTGACCCACCATCCAGTGATATCCTCGATCTACACTGATCCCCCAGAGACAAAGGCCTCCTGAACAGAAACATTAGCCAGGTGATCGATAGCCGTTCGCTCGCCGCATCACGCACCGGAAGCTAAGAAACAGGATGGATAGACCAGCCATAGGCGCATTTCGGCCACGTGAACATTGTCGTTCTTGGCCATCAGCTTGGCACAAATGTGGACGCTGAGTCAACCCGAGCAGAAAATCTCGGCGAAGATCATTCCGACCAGGAAGCCGGTGAAGAACAGCCCCTGGATCACGGGTGGATATTCGGGATATGCAGCCGGGATCATGGTGAGTGCGGCGGGATTCCACCAGTAGACTAGCAGGCAGAAGCTGAACAATGGGATAGTGAAGGCCCTCACTCGAAAGATCATGGCGAACCAGACCAGCGTCTCCCATGGTCTCAGATGACAGATTCCTGGGACCGGCGTGAGGTTGAAGAAAGGAAGGTCTCTGGTTCGGCGGAGCTCGACAGGCAGGACAGGAGGGGAAGGACCTGGCTCATTCCGGCTTCTCGCACCGGACTATCCGGTACCCTCACAAATCATGGGCAGCTGGTGCAGCATCAGGTGGCGGGGATAGAGCGTCTCGGGGAGACAGAGAAGCACCAGCAGGAAGAGAATGCCCAGCAAGATGGCATTCAGCCAGTAAACCCATTTCTCGCCGGCGAGGTCAATGATCTGCCCAACTGTGGGGAACGTTAGCTTTCGTGGCGCCGTCATTGGAAAAGCCAGCGCGCGAGGCCTTACACATGGCGCCCATGAGAAACCCAGTATCCATGGCCAGTACCCACAGTCCCATCTTTTGACCACGCTCGCAGTCAAAGAATAAGTCCCCGACTAAGACCGGTCAGCCTAGACACTCGGTCGAGAATGGAATGGGCTCGTGTGTCTCTAAGCGAGGTCAAGGTGGATGGGTGTCCTGTAGTGTATGTTAAAAAGCATCGTTGATCGGATCTCCTGCGTGACCGTGTGTCTTGAGAGTCATCGTTATATCAATCAGTGGTGTTGCGTATTTTCAAAACATTGTTTAGCGTTTGAGCGGTCTTTCCGACCCGATTGGCAGACCAGGCTCTGAAGAGATGGCTCTACCGGTCCATCATCGCACCTTAAAACTGCACCGTACTTGTCCATGAAACTCGGATCTTGTCAGAAAGTCTTCGGCCCTATTTACTATCATGCTCTATTTGCTCAGCTACATGACAGACTTTCATGGCTCAAGCTAAACCGCAAAGATAAAATACGACCGGGGTCCATTCCATTTCATAGTTGCGGGTCATAACCATACGTCAAATTATAACACCCAAACGGATTCCGCCATACTCGTTCAAAGCACTTTGCCCCTGAAGAACGGTTCAAATCTTCGCCTGGGTGCTGGCTTGCTGAGTGCATAGGTCCCAGTCTACCTTCCGACGCGCCTGGCACTCTCTCGCCCCGTAAGCTTGATCGAAGTAGGCACCTTCAGGGGGTCCAACCTCAACCATCCTCACTGCGGGTTACAGGGTGCCCGGCATTTTCCCACCGATAGGCTAAGGACAAACACCCAATGGTTGTTCATAGGGACAGCAAATCTCACCGCAATGCAGCTTATCTTCACCATCCTTTGTGGTCGACCGGACCGCTTTCCGTTGAGTTCCCCGGGTTCCGACTGCGCGGACCGAGGCGAATCCCTGCATCAAACACTTGTATTGGAAGTGTTCATGACGGATTACAGCTAAGCTGCTTGGCTATCGCGTAGTTGCGCTCCCAAGTGGATAGCAGTGGGCATAAGTTCAGATGGTGACTGGCAAACGACAAGAAAGACATGGCGGTCCGTGATTCATTCTCTACAGTTTTGCCCGCACAGCAGACCCCTCAACCAGCCTATTTCCAATCTCGCGCAGTAAGTGCTTCTTGTGCTTCCCACTGCCTGTATGGGGAAAATCCTCCCAACGCCTTCGTCGCCCAGCCAGAAAATGTGAGTGGGTGCCTTGTGACGTCCCAGGACCTGGCCTACAAACTGCCGGATTCCATCGTCTCCAGCTGGCGTCTTCCCAGCAGCCTTTAGGAAGCAGCCCACGACTTCCCCATACCGCTGATTCTTGATGCCGACCACACTGGCCTCACTGATGGTGGGATGAGCCAACAGTCGCTCCTCAATCTCCATAGAAGATATGTTCTCCCTTTTTGCAGAGTATTAGTATTTCAGTGCCGGTTGAAATGGGAATTGCAGGGAGTGGAAAATCGACTAGAGACGTTCGAACAAGGAGCCTGGGTCCTGGGTCTGGGGTATGTGCATCAACCTTATAAGTCTACCACACGGTACTGCTGGCTTCGGGCTGGCTCGTGCTTGCCTGTCAATCTTACCCCGGATCGGATCAAGGCTACAGCTTTCCGCGCCGGACGAGCGCCGGATATCGGTCCGACGCTTTCACAGCACAAGTAAGACCGAATGTCACTACATCCCAGAAACTCCTTGCTTTTTCCAACTATCTCCCCTCACTCTTCAAAATCGCGGTGTTTGTCGCAGCTTCCCTTCCTGCCACAATCGTTCTGCAGCAGGATGCGGATTGCTATGCTACCAGGGCTATGCTGATTGACGATGGTATCATTGACGACAAAGCAAAACTTTAGATCAACAGATTATGAAAGATGGAGTTGACGATGAAGGTTGCGGTGAATGGCACTTTTGAGACCCGGTGGAAGATATGAGATGCAGTCGAGCAAGGCGAGGAGGTGCTATGCCAAGTGGCCCAATTCGTCAGATCCCGAGAGTACCTAAGTAGTAGGGTAGTAGGCTGAAGAACACATTTGGGCGTTTGCGTTTCTTTTCATGCAACACAATTAATTACTCGGCTGCTTTGCATATGACTACCTTACCTCAGATAACCTGATCACCAAGAATCCAACGAACATGTTCCTCATAAAATCGCCTACATATATGACTAGGGCTAGTAAGCTTAGACAAGCTTCTTGAATATCAGCTGTTTTGTCCAGCATTTATTATCAAAGCAATGTGGTGATTGCTTCGAAATTGCTTAAAACACATACTTTTGTGCTTCTTCTATGCTCTAGGCTGCTTAGCGGGCAGAAGGTGGCGCCAGGTTCGACCACAAAGTGGAAAGAGAAAGTTGCTTGATTTCTGCAGCAATTCGGTGCGTTAGTAAGTTCACTAATGCAGCATCCGCGCTAAGAAGGCTGAACTCCACCAAACCTTTAAATTCCCATTTCTCCCTCGCAGGCCTAGGCTGCCACCATTAATTATCCTTGTTCTTATCTCCGCTGCCCAGTCTACTCTGCTTCATATGAGTGAGACCAGTAGTACCTCCGGCCAGGGCCAAACCACTCTCGTGCCACGACGAAGAGCTGGAGGTAAGAGATCAGTCACGGGCTGTCGCACTTGTCGGTGATTATACCTCCCACACGCAGTATGCAACTCATCTTCTCATATACCACCGATAGAGTCCGTCACAAGAAATGCGACGAAGCACCCGGGGCGTGTAACAACTGCACATCTACCGGTCGGCGTTGCGATGGGTATGACCAGCATCGTTTACCCCGTGCAAGCAAGACCAATACGCCACCTCAAGCCAAATTCCAGATTGTGCCAGGCCTGGTTGGAGGAGTGCATCGGACGATGAACCGAGAGGAACGACGATGCTTCTCGTTCTTCCACCTTCGCACCATGCCCGCCATGGTGGGCTTCTTCGACTCTGCCCTGTGGCAGCAATTAATCCTCCAGATGGGTCACGAGGAACCCGCGGTCTATCACGCTATTGTTGCTCTGAGTGCGTTCCATCAAGACTCGGAAAGGCAAGGGATGCCGTTATCCAAGGAGGACCTGGGGAACACTTGGCATCGGTTTGCCTTGGAGCAGTCAATGCGCTCGTTCTCGCTTCTCCATACTCGCCGCGCATCTCACGATCCTCGGCTGCGGGAAGTCACCTTGCTATGCTGCCTGGTCTTTGTGCTCTTGGAATGGCTGCGGGGCCAGTATGACAAGGCTTTCGGGCATCTTCGGAGTGGAATCCAAATGCTCAAAGAGTTTGGCGTGAAGATGACAGATGAGTCGCGTGTGCGTGGGCCCCCGGTAGAGCGAGCCCTGGTCGCTGCTTTCGCCCACTTGGACATTCAGTCTGCGCAGTTTGGGGAGACAAGTTCACTCGTGGGAGGAAGTCCTATTCTGGAGATCACAACGTCGCAGGCAGACAGGACACCCGCTTTCCGGAACATATCTGATGCGCGGGAAGCACTCGACCACATTCTTGAACGGGTTTTCAAGTTTACAAACTCCACAGAGGCCCTGTCGCATGAACAGCTTGCGATGCAGTACGAGTCTCTCTATCAGGAGCAGAGCAGACGCTGCGCAGAAGTGAGCGAGTTCGCCCGAACCTTCGACCACTTCCGTGCTACAAGATATTACAAGCTGAGCGCGAAAGAACAACGCGGTGCAGACGTCATTCACCTCCATCAGACCGCGGCGTCTTTGCATCTGGAGATCTGTCTTCTGGAAAGCAACGATCCCCTGCTGAACACTTATACTCCTAGATTCGAGCGCCTTCTGGCTTGCGTTGGGGAAGTGACGGACAAGTTCCCTGAACGACCTAGTGTCTGCATGGACATGGGCATCATTCCGCCGCTCTTCCTCGTAGCCACCGGATGTCGGGATTATAGAGTCCGCGAACGGGCGATCGAGGCGCTACGGGCCTGGCCGCACCGTGAAGGACCATGGGACTCGAATCTAGGGGCTCGTATCGCCACCGAGATAATGAAAATTGAGTCTGTGGCCGGTTCGGCGCCGCCGAGCGGGGATACGGAAGGATTCACCAGCGAACCAGCAAATAACACTCCGGCGCCGCGTGGGGTATCTGTGACTATATCGGAAGATCAAATTCATGCGTGCTTGTCATATCATATGGGCAACGAGCAGAATGAACGGTGGTTCAAGCTTGACGGCAAGTGAGACGTCATGTGTGGTGCTTCTTAACTATTAACTATTATGTACTGTACGCTGTAACTAGATAAATTGATCCATCCTTGACCGCCCTCTCACCGCCCAGCAGGCAAAAAGATTTCGGCCTGACCGACAAGGCGGTGGCAGAATCCCCGATAAGACCCCACTGATAAGCTATCGGTCCTCCGGATCAACAGAAGTTCCGCCGCTCACATGGAATTTTTTGGAAATCCTCCTGGCGATGGCAGGACAACACCCCAGCCCTTCGTGAGCCGCAACCCATCCCACAACCGTCTGCCGTCCCTCTATTGTTTCTAACCACCTCGTCTCACCCAGCAAACACCGATCAGACTCACAAAATGGGCAAAGTCGCCAAAGAAGCCTCACCGGAGGCGGATGCGACCCCGATCGCCGATTCCGAACTCGAGTCGACCACGAAGCTTGCAGAAACTTTCCAAGAACTGGGAGTCATTGACTCCCTGTGCGAGGCCTGCGACTCGTTAGGCTTCAAGAAGCCCACTCCTATTCAGGCCCGTTGTATCCCGATCGCTTTAGAAGGACGAGATTTGATCGGTCTCGCTGAGACAGGTAGTGGTAAAACGGCCGCATTTGTGCTCCCGATCCTGCAAGCGCTGATGGACCAACCCCAAACACTACACTCCCTCATCGTCGCGCCAACTCGAGAACTGGCGCAGCAGATCGCCCAAACCGTGGAAGCCCTGGGGTCGCTGATCTCCGTGCGATGTACACTATTGATCGGTGGTATGGACATGGTGTCGCAGGCGATGGCCCTGGGCAAGAAACCGCATGTCATCGTGGCGACGCCGGGACGTCTGTTGGATCACCTGGAAAACACCAAGGGCTTCTCGCTCAAAAACTTGAAATACCTGGTGCTGGATGAGGCCGATCGACTTCTGGATCTGGACTTCGGTCCCATCCTGGACAAGCTTCTCCGCCTCTTGCCGCGCCGAAAAACCTACCTGTTCTCCGCGACCATGTCCAACAAGGTCGAGTCCCTCCAGCGGGCGTCCCTGTCCGACCCCGTCCGCGTTTCCGTCTCCGCCAAGAACCAGACCGCCACGAATCTCTCCCAGTCGTACATGTTCATCCCACACAAGTTCAAGGACGTCTACCTGGTCCACCTACTGAACGAGCGCGCGGGACAACTGGGCATTATCTTCACACGCACCGTGCACGAAACCCAGCGCCTGGCTTTCCTGTTGCGCAACCTCGGCTTCGGGGCCATCCCTATCCACGGTCAACTCTCTCAGAGCGCTCGTTTGGCGTCGTTGAGCAAGTTCCGCGCCCGGTCGCGCAATCTCCTGCTGGCCACGGATGTTGCGGCCCGTGGTCTGGATATCCCCGCCGTCGACTTTGTCCTCAACTACGACCTGCCTCAGGACAGCAAGACCTACATCCACCGTGTGGGTCGAACCGCTCGTGCAGGCAAGAGCGGTATTGCCATTTCGTTTGTCACCCAGTATGAAGTGGAAGTATGGCTGCGGATCGAGGGCGTCTTGAACAAGAAACTGGACGAGTACAAGCCGGAGAAGGACGAGGTCATGGTATTCAGCGACCGAGTGAACGAGGCACAGCGACAAGCGGCTATGGCCATGCGGGACTTGCAGGATAAAGATACCAAGGGTCGGGGCGGACGGGGGAAGAAGAGGAACAGGGATGATATGGACCGAGAGGAGGCTTAGGGGTATGATTTCATCCTCGTGGACTAGATGAGAATATGTGCATAATTAAAAAGTTGTATCTCTACAGCTTGGCCTAGAGCGAAAAAGTTTCCAAAATTCGAGATGAACTATACGACCCACTTCGTTCCGACCGTCCCCGCAATAATCAACTCAGCACCACCACTACCATCACGATGATTTCCACTACCACCAGCTCCTCTAGGACGATGGGCTTGCTCGGGGTTTCTGTTATTATATGCTTGTTACTTGAAGCGTTTCTTTCGGAAAAGATTATAATCTAGGTGTTGTTTATATCACTCGTCTTCACAGCACGTTCGTCACGGGAATAATGGTATAGTCTCAGTTCATCAGTTTATGCATTCGTTATAGTTACGTCTATCATTACCAAGTAGTTTCAAACCACTCTAGCCTTCGATCTTCTTTCTTCCCCCAATCAATGCTGGAAGATCTTCCACTTTAGCAGTGCCTTCAAGGATATCTGGGACATGTCAGCATCAACCCCCTCTGAGCACCAGGGGAAAGAACATACCGTGAACTGCGACAAACAAGGGGAATTCCTTGAGCTTGCCCTGCTTCTCGAGGAACTCATAGATATCGTACGCGGTGGACGTGCCCTGCAGCTTCTGTCCATTGAGCTCCTTCTCCTCGATCTCCTTGACACTGACCCCCTGCTCCACCGCGTGGCAGGCCGACCGGTAGTTCCGACCGGCGTTGCAGGAGGAGACCAGATCGGCCATGCCGGCGCTCTCCTCGGTGAAGGTGCGCTCCTCGACGGACTTGGGGAACCAGGTGCGGCCGAACTTGACCATCTCGAGGACGCCGACGCGCATGATGGCGGCCTTGGCATTCTCGCCCCAGCCCTTGCCGGCGACGAAGCCCGACGCGAGGGCGATGATGTTCTTCAGCGCGCCGCCGAGCGCCACGCCGGCGACGTCGCGCACGTGGTGCACGTGGAAGTAGGGCCGCGCGAACAGCGTCTCGAGCAGCTCGGCGCCGACGTGCGGTAGCTCCGGCGGCACGGGGGTGAGCCGGACGTGCGTCGGCTTCGCCTTGCACTGCCGCTGCTCGTCGATCTTGATCAGGTTGGCCTCCGCCGAGTCATCCTGCTGCTTCAGGTCCATCGGCGGCACGTCGTAGCCGATCGTCGTCTCGCAGAACTTCTCCGCCGCGACCTCGGGGGCGATGTTGGCCCCCGACAGCGCCCCGCAGTAGATCCCCAGCCGCTCCATGATCAGCTCCGAGTGCAGCGTCACCGTCCCGTCGGAGACGTCCACCCCCTTGATGCAGGAGATGGCGCGCGCGTACGGCAGGATGTGGCCCGCGATCCCGTCCAGCGTCTTGCCGATGAACTGGTGCGGCAGGTTGAAGACGAGCAGTGTGGCATCCTTGACGGTGGACTTGAGGTCGGGATCCGCCATCACATTGTCTGGCAGGGCGATGTCCGGCAAGTATTTCACGTTCTCGTGGACTTGGTTGATCACCTCGGTGAGTTTGCGCTTCTGGCCGCCGAGCTTGCTGTGGTGCTTGGAGGACTCTGGGATTTCGATGTCTTCGTCAAAGACCCACATGCGCACCTCCTTGTCGAAGAGGTCGGGGTGTTCGTTGGTGTTTTCAGCGATGATCTTGGCGATAGTCGAGCCCCTGGTTGGAGAGGTGTGCGTCAGTGATGTTGAGAGGATGCGGAGGCGGGCGTTCGTACCAGTTTCCTGAGCCGACCACGGCGACCTTGTGCTTTCTGGTGTGGCCTGTCATCTTGAATGCGTGCGTAGAGAATATCGATGCTGAATTGGAGAGTACAGGTACAGAAGAAGAGAGTCCATGACCTTGGAAAGGTTTATAGATCTGGCTGGGAGCGACGGTCGCGGCAGATTCCAGGGCGGTGACGTTGATAGGAGAAGGACGTCATCGTGACTTCTCGCTTTTCCCCCACTCCTTCGTTATTCTCAACCTGCTTGACTGCCTTGATTTCCTTGACTGGCACCTGTCACTTTGAACCAACAGACTTTTCTTGTTATGCATGCATGTCAAGGTCACGGTTACTGTCGGGAGCTTCTCTGTTCAGAGCAAGCGCAGTGCGTACTGTATACACCTTGTCGATCGCTCCGGTGGCCGTCCACGGGTGCTACTCCAGAAGAAGTGGCTCACGCTTGGCTACCGCCACCCACCACCACCACCACCACAACCACACCACCGGCCGCGCTATCCCTGCTTGTGCTGCATTGGTGCGTTCTCTCTGTGACTTTTATGGGATGATCTTCAAAATGACTGACGAATAAATGAACAAAGTGACAGTGGCAATGATTCCCCTTCTTTCTCAAGATAATGCCCGGTATCTAAACCCGTGGGGATTAAGCAAGACGACGACCACCCAGCAGTGCCGTGCCAGAGTCGACCCACTCCAAACGAGCTTTTTCCGCGCAAGCTTCAGAACGGAAAAAATCACTGGTCAGTCGGCCACGTGAGCCGCCGAAGATCCGCCGCGTGTGCCCTTCGGTGTAAACTCCACCCCGCCGCAATTAGTCAATTCCCCCGAGAGAAAGAAGCCAGAGTCAAACACCAGAGCAGAAACCGTTCCAGCCAGACTCTTTTATCTGGCTCAGGCACGGTCCGTTGACTAAGTTTAATCTCGCTCGGCGAATCAGCGCCCTTGCAGCGTCCAAGCTAGGAATCATTCGGCGGATCGCGAATAAGATTCCACAGATAACGCCATCTTTCATCCACCAGTCTCGCCCTGTGCCAAAGCCCTTGCATCCACCTAACCTTACCATGCATCCAGTCGCATCCCGTGGCTTCGGAATTCGCCCGAACAACATGCACGTTTGTGACCATTTCTGGCATTAGACCTGTTGTGTCGGCGAGCACGCCATTTTGCCCAGAAACTAATGACAAACTGCCTATTCTCCTCTATAAGGCCGCGCGCGCTCACCAGGCTGTCAAGATGTTTCTCATTGCAATAGTAAAGAATCACACCCTTCTGGGTTGGACAGTGCAAGATGGGTCTGCCCACCATCTTTCGTCGGAAACACGACTCTAACGGGTCGGAGGAAGCTACCTCAGGAGCCCGGTCCACCAGCTACAGCGAGAACCCAACGCTCACACCCACATCCGAGACGCCTTCGATCACCAACGTCCCAGTGGACAATCTGAAGCGGGATCCGGAGCGCGACCCGAAATCTGGAGAGCCGACCGTGGCCGAGGCGGAGGTTGAGGACGATCCTGAGATTACCGCTCTGCCACTGGAGGTCCGCCAACTAGTCAGTCTCACCGACGATCCGACGCTGCCAACGATTACCTTCCGCTACTTTGTGCTATGTATCATCTTTGTTTGTCCTGGAGCTTTCCTTTCGATGATGAGTCACTTCCGTACTCGGGAGGCTCCGTATTCCGTCTTCTTCGTCCAGATTGCCTGTCACTACGCCGGTCACTTCTTGGCTCGAGTGCTTCCAGCCTGGGAGATTCGGTTGCCGTTCACCCGCTGGTCGTTCAACCTCAACCCCGCGCCATGGAGCATCAAGGAGCACGTGCTCGTCACCCTGACTGCCGCCTCCGGAGCGACCTACAATCTGGGCTACACCCCCATTGCCATGGCCGAGCTATTCTATGGTGAGCGGGTCAATGCCGGGGTTGCCATTTTCTTCATGTTTGCCATTGTCTGGATTGGATACGCGTTTGCCGCCCTCGTGCGTCAGGTCTTGCTGTACGACCCCATGTTTATCTGGCCTCAGGCACTCATGCAGACGACCCTTTTCGAGAGTTTCCGCAAGCAAGACCGATCGTCGCCCCTTGCGCGCCGACAAATGAAGATCTTCTTCTTCTCTCTGCTGGGTATGACACTGTGGCAATTCCTGCCGGAGTATGTCTTCCCCTTCACTTCGTCGCTGGCCTTTCTGTGTTGGGTTGCCCCCCGTAACCCGGTGGCCAACTTCATTGGCTCTGGAATTGGAGGAATGGGCTTCCTGAACCTGTCGCTCGATTGGTCCAACATCAACTGGAACGGGTCTTCGATCCTGTTGACTCCCTGGTGGACCCAGGTCGTCTTGTTCGCAGCGTTTGTGTTCAACTGTTGGGTGCTCTTACCCGCCGCCAAATGGGGCAACTTGGGGTCGTTCAAGTACGGACTGATGTCCAACTCGCTGATGATGGCGAACGGCACCACTTATCCCACCCTGAAGGTGCTCACGTCTAACTACAATTTGAATGAGACCGCCTATGAGCAATATGGACCGATGTACATGGGTCTTCAGAATGCCTGGGCAACATTTTTCGACTATGCCAAAATCACAGCCGCCGTGACCTGGATCTTGACTTTTGGGTGGACCCAGGTCTACACCAACGTGAAAAAGTTCATTGCCTCCCGCAAGAAGGTTTCGGAGACTCCCAACCAAGGCCTCAACTGGCAGTATCACGATCGGCTGAATGTGCTGCAGCGTGCCTACAAAGAAGTACCTCTGTGGTGGTACGTGGCTCTCTTCATGGCTGGATTCGTGGCTCTTATTGTCATCCTGGCTTGTGGTTATCTCTGGATTCCGATTTGGACGCTCTTTGTGGGGCTGTCGACCGCAGGCGCGCTGGTGTTGCCGTTTGGTTTCTTGTACGCCATCTCGAACTATCAGATCGCTGCTGGTTCGTTTAACGAGTTGGTTTACGGTTACATGGTGGAGACCAAAGCGGGCGCCGGACACCGTCACCCTTGCGGACCCTCGGTGTATGGCTCTATTGCCGGTGATGCATGGTATCGGGCGCAGTACATGCTTCAGGACCAGAAGATCGGGCACTACATGCATATTCCTCCCAAGACTGTTTTCTTCTCCCAGGTCTTCGGTACGATCCTGGGCATTCCGATCAATTATGCGGTGATTCGCTGGGTGCTTGACACCAAGGGTGATTATTTGTCCGGGCAGACGACCGACCCGCTTGGGCAGTGGTCTGGACAGTCCCTGAAGTCTTCCAACACTCTTGGTGTCCAGTACGCCGTACTTGGTCCCAGCCGTCTGTTCAAGGAAGCTGAGATGCGGCCCCTGCCGTGGGCGTTCCTGGTGGGAGCGGTCCTGCCGCCCATCCTCTACATCGCGCACCGCCTGCTGCCCAAGTGGCTGCGGATCGACCTGTGGAACGTCAGCATCTTCTTTTCGGGGATGGCGGTCTTCTACGGTAATCTCAGCACGGGATACACGTCGGCCTTCATCGGCGGCTACGTGGTGATGTACTGGGCCTACCGCCACCGCTTCGAGGTGTGGAAGCGATACAGCTATATGATTGCAGCGGCGTTCGACGCAGGCTTCAATTTGAACATGCTGCTGATCTTCTTGTTCTTTGGATCCGGCAAGCGGGTGTCGATGCCAAACTGGTGGGGCAACAATGCTGATTCCGTGGAACGATGCTTTGCATTGGATTCGTGATGATGGGGGCGTGAGCGTGGAGTTGAAACGTCTGAGCCGTTCTGACATGTGTATATATAATGACGTGCTCATCTGGATGAGATGTATAGATGAGACGACCAGATTAGTATTTAATGATGAGTGATACGAGTTAATCAAAAATAAGATGATGACATAAGACACGAATCAAGCTTAAATGGACGTTCAACGATCGGGTGGATCTTGGTTGGAGGGAGAGGCAGTGCATTGCCGCCGGATGTCATTTGCCGGATCGGCAACTGGCCGAGTCGATGATGCGTGCATCCGTGCATCCTCCCCAACCTTAATTCCCCAGTATAATCCCACCCCGCCGCCCCATCTCCCCATTGCGAAGGCAAACAAAGTGTCAACCATTCTCTCGGTGGAGCAATCATGCCCCCGTTCTCTGTATTTGCACCCTCTACGGCACCTCATCATGGAGGCAGCCAGCGCAGCCGCTTCAGCGAGTAACACCACCGGCAGTCCCGGCCACGGCTGGCTGCGGACGACGAATCTGGCACTGGCGACCGTGGGGATCGCCGTGTGCACCCCGTTGCTGGTGATGCGGATCTACACGAAGATCCGGATCATGAAGAAGTTCTGGTGGGATGATGGTGAGTACGCTTTCAGACGTGGTCGGGTCGAGGCTGATTGTCGTTGTCGCAGTGTGCTTAATATGCGCCTGGGTATGATGTCACTGTTTTTACGCCGTGGTAACAGAGAGTGCTCACACGCGACAGGTCATTTCGATGGCGACACAAGGAACTATCATCTGTGCGTTGCACCCTAATTTGTCTCGAGGAAGTCAGCGGCACTAATTGAAGCAGACGGGTTCGAGCACGCACACATCGGCGTGCATATCTGGTTTCTGACGCCGGACCAGATCAACACCTATCTCAAGGTGCGTCCAGCCTCCCCAGATCACCTTTTGAACATCAAAGTGCATCCACTGACCACGGAGGGGCAAAGGTCGTCGTCCCCGCCGCCACAATCTACATCTCTAGCCTGGCGCTGGCCAAGATCGCGCTCCTGATGCTCTACCACCGGCTGCTCAGCATGATCCGGTTCTGGAAGTACGTGATCAACGGGGTGGCCGTCTTCATCATCGCGTACAGCATCGCGCTCACGCTGGCGCTCATATTCGCGTGCCACCCCGTGGGCCGGAACTGGGACGTCACCGACACGACGGGCGGGTGCATCAGTCGGCCCGGGATCTACATGGCGACCGCGGTGACGAATACGCTGAGCGACGTGGTGTTGATTCTGATTCCCGTGCCGATTGTGATGAAGTTGACCTTGCCGACGGTGCAGAAGGTGGGGATCTTTGGGATGTTCTTGGTGGGGTGTTTGTACGTCTTCCCCTGGGTGTTGGGTTGGGGTATGCGGAGGAAGGGTTGGGGAAGAGGACAGGGTTGGCTAATAGGTTTCGACGGTAGGACAATCGTCACGAGCATCGTGCGCCTCGCAACATTATGGCCGCTAGTGACCTCGGTGGATCCGACGTATAAGCTTGCGTTGGCGAGTGTGTTCATGTACGTCCCGTCCCCCCTCTGATTCCTCTTGTCGAGGCGAAGTGCTAACCACCCATCCAGCGTCATCGAAGCCAACTTCATCATCATCTGCGGCTGCCTGCCGTACTTCCGGCAGTTCCTGCGGTTCCACTGCCCCTGGCTCATCGGCATCCACAGCTCCGCCGCCGAGAGCCACAGCCGGGGCTCCTCGACGGGCGAGACGCCCCCGTGCAAAGCGCGGAAGCCCGGGCTGAGTCAGTTGCAGGATGATATCGGAATGGCCTTGACGGAGCCCCCGCTGCCGTTGGAGAATGGGCGGGGCTATTTTTCGGCGGTTTGATTGCGATGCGACTGTCTTGCTCTGGGCTTTATTATTTCGTTTAGGGGCCGTCCTAGCTTTTTTATTTGTTTGTTTGTTCTTTTCTTTTTTTTTCTTCTTTTTGGTTTGCGATTCTATGTTTGGTGTGATACCCTGTTTACCCTGTTTACTCGGTTCTTAGATTGATACAGAAGATGTATCGTATACTTTGTGAAGTAGAGTGTAAGGATACAGTGCCGTCGCATCTCCGTCCTCCCTGCCCGTGATAGCTGACCTAGAACCCCGACTGGAGAGCGTTAAGAACAAACCGGCGAGACAGTCGGCTTGACCACCGCATTCGTCGGGTTCGTCTGCGAGCACCCATCCACATAACCTAACAGGAAATCATCCTCGGCCGCCTCGTACGCCGCGCCGCAGTTGGGGTCACTATCCCGTTAGCCTGCCTCTACCTCAAACCCACACCATTCTATAATGAGAGGCTTAAAAGGGAGGGGAAAGGACATACCTCGCCCCACCCGACGCATTGTTGAAGTAACTGCAGATGTCATGCGACCAGCAGTCCTGCGTGTAGACGTTGCCGATGGCGGTGCCGGTGCATCCGGCGCCGCAGCGGCCGTTGCACGAGTAGCTTTCTTTGGTCAGGATGTACATCGGGTTGAATGTGTGGGGGGGAATGAGAGGAATAACGTACTCGCCTCCCGCACTGTTCTCGCCGTAGTTACTGCCCACCACGCCGGTGTACGTGCAGCTCTGGCCGGCGCTGTTGGTCCATGATGCTGTCGCGGTGGCGCCGACCTTCAGGCAGGTGACGGAGCGTTTGTGGAGGGGGGAGGGGGAGGCGAGGGTGAGGGTGAGGGTGCTGGTTGCGAGGAGGGTGAGAAGGAGGGAGAGCATTTTGCTTTTGGATCTGGGATGGTTTGATGGGGGTGGAGTGAAGGGTGCTGTCTACTGGGTGTCTTGGGTATGGGAGGGTGGCTCTTATATACTGCTATGCTGCGGTATGGCGGTGCTGGACGCTGAAGAACTGCAACGGCGGGACGACATTAAGGTTGACGGGTATGTACCCCGTGTCGGGGGGGAATGGCATGCAGGAGCTCGGGGAATTTCTCGGACCTGTCAGGGGGTTTGTGTCTGTGCAGTGGTGGCTGCTTGGCTTGCAGATTGCATCAGAGGTCCTAAAATGGCGAGCGGAGGGGATGCCGAGGTGGATAGTGGTGGCCCGGGGGGTGCCTGGTTGAGGTTAGCTGGACCTGCTCCGCCGCGGATGATGAGGACTATAGTGTATAAGTCCTTAGAATATAGCTTCTTCTTCTGCAGAATTTGGGAGCTAGTCCTGCCTTCATATTGAGTGAACTGTGCACTGGCAGTAACTTGCCTGCTGCCGAGGTAATACTGGGATAGGGTTGTGTCTATTCCAGCTGGAAAGTTTGTGTCTATATGCTTAGTAGAAGCCAACTTGACACTAGGATAACATATCTTAACGAGGCATTCTTCTGGATGAATCGCCTCCGACTACTACAGTCTACAATTCAAAGTCATAGACATGGAATTAATTCTTGCAGGCCAGTCCATCCTCCCCTCGTACCTTCATATGAGCACTACCTTATCGCTATCAGCTTATCTTATCGCACCTACGTCATGCACGTGATATGCTGACTGATCCTCCCGCCTCATCCCCGCTCACACGACCCTTTCGCCGCATCGCATCGCATGCAACAATAACCTGTTTACTTCCTCTTCTCTACTCAACTCAGCACACCACAACACAACTCCCCTTTCTCCTCCTCAGTCTCTACTGTAAGTTCCACCATAAACCGACCCCCCAAAACAGAATACTAACCTTTCAAGCCCCAACAATCCTCAGAATCGCACTCAACCTCAACCCCGCTCCCCACTTCACCACCACCCCCCGCAAAATGTCGTCGCCCCCCTCAATCCTCATAATCGGCTCCCTGAACACCGACTTCGTCACCTACACGCCACGCTGCCCGCAGGCCGGTGAAACCCTCACCGCGACCAGCCTCACCATCTCCGCCGGCGGCAAGGGCGCCAACCAAGCCGTGGCCTGCGGCCGCGCCGCACACACCACCCCGACCACGCACGCCGCGAACGTCTACATGGTCGGCGCGGTGGGGGCCAACGACCCCTACTACTCCGCCCTGATGCGGCCACTCCTCGAAGGCTCCGGCGTCAGCGTGGCCGGCGTGACCGAGCGGGCCGACGCGAGCACGGGATCCGCGACGATCATCGTCGAGGAGGAGAGCGGCGAGAACCGGATTGCGGTTGTGCCCGGGGCCAACCATGTTGGGATGAATTCCGCGGACGAGGTGGTGCAGGGGGTGGAGGGGTTGGTTTCTTCTTCGCAAGAGATTCAGAAGGTGGTGGTGCTGCAGGGCGAGATTCCCCGGCAGACGGTCTTGGGGCTCCTGGAGCATTACAACCGGCGGGATGCGCGGGCGCATGTGGTCTTCAACCCGGCGCCGGTGTTTCCGGAGGGTATCCCGCTGGAGGCGCTGCGGGGCACGAGCGTGCTGGTGATGAATGAGACGGAGGCGGTGCTCATGGCCAAGGCGCTGGGGTTGGAGCAGGGGGCCGCGAATGAGGAGGACCCCGAGACGCTGGCCCGCGTGCTGGCGCCGCGGTTCCATGAGGCGGCCGAGGTGGGCGTCGTGCTCATCACGCTGGGCGCCAAGGGGGCGTTCTTCTCGACCCGGTTCGGCACGAGCGGGTGCGTCGCCGCGGAGAAGGTGGCCAAGGTCCTGGATACCACCGCCGCCGGGGATACGTTTGTCGGGTACTTCACGGCGGCGTTTGCGCGGTTCGTGGCGCAGGGCCGGCGGTTGGAGGAGTTCGATGGGCTGGTGGAGGGCGCGGTGAGGCTGGCGAATCGCGCGGCGGCCGGGTGCGTGCAGCGCAAGGGGGCGATGCAGAGTATTCCCTTTGCTTATGAGGTGGATGCCGATGCTTAGGTGGGAGGTGGGCTGTAGGAATAGTACGGTGTACATTACAGGATTGTTGACTATTTTTGGTGATAGAAGTGTAGCGTGTAGCGATTAGATTAATTCACCTAGACATATACCCTCAATATTCCCGTCAATCATACATGGACCCATTAACCCTCACCATGATCCCCAGCCAGCCATCAACGCAAGTAAAAGAAAGTCGACTACCCACTCTTCACGACCTCCTTCTCCTCCCCGACAACACTCGGCTCACTGCGCGCCCCCTCCACCTCCTCCCCCTCGTAATCCTTCTCATCCGTCATGAACTGGTCATTATTGAGATGCTTGAACCGGAACCAGAACAAGACGCCCTGCACAGCCAACGCAATCGCCGGCGCGGCCCAGATCCAAATAAGATAGGGGTCCTCGGTCACGGGGACGAGGATCTCGCCGAGCGCGCTGCTCAGCGCGGTCATGAACAGGAAGACGGCCATGACGAGGCCGCGCATGCTGGCCGGCGAGCGCGCGTAGGCCAGCTCGTACGCGGTGACGTTGCAGAAGATCTCGGACAGCGCGGACAGGATGGTGTTGGGCAGCTGCCACCAGATGCTGATGGGGGAGACGCCCGTCGCGCACGAGGAGGCGTAGTAGCCGCACGGCGAGGTCTTGTAGACGCGGTACTGCACGATGGCGCCCGCCACGCCGCCGATCGTCGCCAGGAAGAACCCGAACGTGATGCGCGTGATCCGCCCCGGGTGGCAGTTGTACTTGTGCAGGAGCGGGTAGATCCCGTAGTTCAGGATGGGGACCGCCACGATGATCGTCAGCGCGTTGAAGTTGTTGAGCAGGTCGTTGGGCGCTCCGTTCGTCGTCATCGAGGCGCCCTGGTTCGAGAGCACGGAGCCGATGCCCCCGTCGTTCAGGTTGTAGATCGGGAAGTAGAAGAAGATCTCGGTGGCCACTGTTGTTCGCGTTAGTATAGGAGGAGGAGGAGGAGGAGCGGTGGTGATTGGGGCTAGGACATACCGAGGGTTCTCCGCACATCGTCGACCAACTTATCCGACCAGCTCACGGTAATCCCCTTGGCCGCCAGGACGCTGGGCTTGGCGGCGTCGAAGAAGTTCTTGCGCCACACCTGGAACTTGTTCTCGCGCAGCGCCGTCATGGTGATCTTGACGGCCTGGCCCAGCTCCGAGTTCCCGCTGGGCGGCAGCCGGTAGGTCTTCTTGTAGACCAGGGCCAGCACCACCGGCAGGATGAAGTAGACCAAGCCCGCCAGCAGGAAGGCCAGCCAGTAGCCCACGTACTTCTCGGCATAGGTCGTGGCCAGCATGTAGAAGGCGCCGACGTTGACCACCCCGTAGAAGATCAGCATCGTGCGCGTCGCCGTCATCTCCGGGTCGACGATCACCTTCTCCCCGGACTTGAGCGTCTTGGTGTACTGCTTCTGGTGGCGGAACTGGTCCAGCACCGTGGGCGCGATGTTGGGCTTGAACACTCCCGCCCCGAACGCCAGCATCAGCAGCCCGATGATGAACGGCGGCGCCGCGTGCGACTGGCCCTGCTGCAGGACGCTCGGGATCGCCCCAATGATCTGGATGATGTGCGCCACACCGCAGATGGCCACCCCGATGCAGATCGCCTTGTACCGGCCGATGTGGACGTCGGCCCACCTGGGGAGGGTGGTCAGTGAACACGAACGCGAAGTTGACCAAGGGAGGGGATCTTACCATCCTCCGAAGATGGGAATCACGTAGGCTAGGAACTGGAACAGCAGCACCAAAGCATCACTCGCCTGCAGTCCCATGTTCAGGGCACCGGCGGTCTCTTGCGTGCCCCGTGGGGGAGCACCAGCCCCGTTACCACCTATCCGGGGTTAGACTGGACCCCACTGAGCCAGATGTGAGTAGGCACACATACCTTTGGGCAGCGGAAATTCGATGAAGTTGGAAAACACCGTCTGGGCACCGTAGTAGGAGGCACGCTCAGCGAATTCGACCAAGCACAGCGAGTAGGCCACGATGGGCAGGTTGGCGGGGATCTTGCGCAGACTGCTCAGCTCCGCGTCCGTCGGAGCGGGATAGTCCTCGTCGTGGCCGATGGTCGCGGTGTCGACTTCGTAGTTCAACTTCTCCGGGTCGGGGTGGGTGGCATGGCTGATCACGGTGGTCACCTCGCCATGGTTGATGGCGTCGACGACCTGGTTTTCTGCAGCTAGGGCAGCTGGTGCTCGTCAGTGAGGGAGATTCACTGGCCAAGGAATAAAACATACGCATTGTGACAGGTGGCAGTGGCTGGGGTCAGGTGGTGCGGACACAGCAACAGCAGCAGCAGCAGCAGCAGGAAAGCACAGGCTGCATCGTGGGTTGTTCTTATATCTCCATCGCTTGACCCTAGGACGGATCCCCGGCGGCGATATGACCTTGCCAAGGAGGGTAGGGCGAATTCAAGCAATCTCACAGCCGTCGGACAGCGAGGGGGATGTAACGCTGCGCAGAGCCTGGGGGGTGATTGCAGGAAGACCCAACAGCACTAGACCGGGGCTCGAAGCCTAGTTAGGGTTAGCTGATGCTTATCAGCCCGCATGCACAGGGCGAATGCACCAATCCCAGCACCGACACCGACAATGATAAGAGATGCACGGGAACTTGCGCCATCGAGCACATATTAATTTCTGATAATCGGCATTGACGCCATTCGTGTGTTGGTGGTGCACGCATCCAGATCGGGTGACCACCTCGGTTGCCTTCGAAATCATTGGGAGGGTGTCAATTGGTCGCCATGGCCTTTTCAGCTGGTGGTAAGTGTAAGTGGCTACTAGAGGCTGACACCCTGGTAGAATTGACATATCGTATCACTCATCGTGGTTTACCGAGAAGAAGTGTTCAGGCCAAGAGAGAGGCCAAGAGAGAGGCAAAGGAGATACCAAGCTGGCAGCCCCTGCCCAGCACACTTGGCTTCCCGCGAAGCCTTCTTGTCTTTGCTTATCTCTCTCGCCCAGCAAAACCACAACAACAACCAAGACAGAGGCTTCGCTTGGCGGATTACAGCCATACACGAGGTTTCCGTATTGAGCATCGACGGAAATCCCACTTTCTCACTCCCCTATCGCATGCGACCGTTACGAATCGCCACCGAAAATGGCTTTGAAGCAGGATCCCCATCCTGGGTAACCGACAGTGGCCTGGCTGGCTCCGTCGTTCGCACTCGCACTTCCCAATCCTCATCCCCGGCAGATACATCGTGGGGAACGCACGACCGAGGGCGCCTATTCGAGTAAAACCTCCGCTCCTAGTTCCTGCATCTCGTGATGGACGGTCGTGGGTCGGAACGTGGCGTGGCGTGGCTCTTATCGCCGCCCCTCGACCTGTTCGTGCAACTAGACTAAAGGTTTCCCACCTTAGAGCATAAGACTGTCGTATATACACTAGAAGGTGGCCACGGACTTCGATGCATTGATCGGCGAGTTCTCGACGTGTTCGATGGGTAGTGATTGTCTGCCCTATAGTCGCCACCAGATGTCATGGTGGGTGAATGTGGGTGAGAGAATGTTCTCCGAGTCGGCTGGCGTCGGTGCGCCCGAAGTATGTGTGCTCCGGGCGGTTAATGACGTGCTGGCAGCTGAGACATGGCTACACACAGACAACCAATTCTCGTCACCACAAATAACTTGTCAGGCCATCAGGACCATTTGTGAATCTTGCCATCTTGTGGTCGACAGCTTCCATGCAGTATGGGGGTCTTCCAACGAAAAAAAAAAAAAAAAAAAAAAAAAAAAGATGTTTCATTCTCAACTACCCAGCCCGTGATACCCGCGACAGCAATCTAGCTATCAAGTCCAGGACAGTTCTCGCTCGTGACCGCAGTGATGTCGGTGTACGGGGAGGGATCCGTCCAGATAAGATTGAAGCTGCACGCGAGTTGCCAGTCAGTGACTGCAGACCTTTTCTAGATGCCCTTCATCAGACAAGTCGACCACTTACCTATCATCCGGATACGTCGGGGCATCATCATCCCCCAACTCCTCCACGATGTCGGTCAACTCGCCATGCTCCCAGCAGATCAGGATGTTGCCGTCCCCGGTATAGTTCTCCACGACCTTCTTGACGCACTTGGCGTCGGTTTTGGCACACGAGGTGTCGACGGTGATGCCCAGATCCTCCGCCAGCGGGAGCACGGTCAGATACGGGCGGTCTCGCTTGCCGTCTGTTGATGGTGAGCGAAAGGGACGATCGTACATCCATCGCTTACCGTGGATATGAGAGAAGAAAGGGGCTAGGAGGGAAAGACATACCACTCTTCGGGGTCTCCGCCATGATATACTGGATGTTGTAGCTGGAATCGGCCCCGAAGACGTTCCGCAGACACTGGGCCCGCTCCACCCCCTGCGCGCTGAGCCCGGTGCTCCCGTCGCTGGGCTTCTCGCCGTGTCGGATGAGATACACGGTCGCATCGGCCAGGGCAGTGCCTGCGAGGATGCACAACGGGAAGACGAACTGGACGAACATCGTGGGTGATGATTGTGTCTAGGTGCAGTGGTGTTCAATTCAAACCTACTAGGTAACCTTTTGCTTCGTGGGACGGGCGGGATCGGCCGGATGGCGGACTGTAGCCGTACTTATAGGATCTGGAAACAGGATCTTGTTGCACTCAACCACAGAATTCGCCCCCACGAAGCTCATGCATTGTCACCTGGCAACTCCGGACGAGGAGCATCGAGTCAGGGCTGCACGTGCGGGCGTTCATTGTCAACAATGGCTGTCGATCCAGGTGGAGGCCCTGCGGAGGTTGATTGGGGTATGATTGGTCAAGGGGGGTGAACCGCCGCTTGGCTTGGAGCTTAGCTTCATTATGATTAGGTACCCAGGAGGCACCAGTGTACGTAGATCATGGTATTGAGTCAGGTTCTCAGTGTCCGAGACTTGAAGATCGTGAGATGATTGGAAGTCTCAAAGAGAAGGAAAGCTGGAAAGATGGTGCGGGATTAGGATATATTCCGATGGGCGGGTCGATCCGTCAGCCCAAAACTTATCAGCCTGCCTACCATCGATCTATGAGTAAAATCAGTGGGTGATCCTACGCAGTAAGTTACCACCTTCTGCCAATGGGTTCAAAAAGATTCTGCTGAGTCAAACCTGTCAGCTCGTGCAGGCTGCCATACAAAACACGAGTCTCCCTGTCTAGATTCTGGGTAGCACGGGTAAGTGGCCTGACGTATGAGGCATCGACACATCCCTCCTGCGGCCCCCCCGCATTGTGTTCATCCATAGGTGTGACCAAAATACATAAAGAATTTAGACAAATTAACCGTCCGGCTTCACTTGAGTCATTATCGGATTTTGTACAGTAGGAGATGATTATTATGTCGTAACACCCAAAAAGAAACATGCAATTCGCCTCAACCAAGTCCCCCCGTCGTCACCGCATCCATCAACCACGCGCTGTCCGACCCCGCGAAGAATATATCAAAGTCCCACAGGTCCCCCATCGTCCCCGGCATCTGGCCCGATAGTTGCGTCTGCTCGGGGTACCCGTATTCTGGAGGGAGCGGCTGACCCGGGAGCGGCGGCTGCGAGTCGAGTAAGCCTCCCTCGGCGGCTGAGGTGGTGGTTGTGGACTCCCCGAGTCTCGATGCCCATGTGGCGCGCAGTCGCCGCACCATGACGCCCAGCTTATGGAACGGGTCCTTCTCGTGCTCGTCCCGCCGGAGACTGACGACCTGCTCCAGCATGTCGCTGATCTGGTCGGCGATGAGGATCGCATCCGCCGTGCGGCGGACCAGTCGCGTGTCCCAGCCGGGGATGTCGGCAAAGGTCAAACGCGAGAGAGTGACCAGGCAGTGCGCGACAAGAATGCTTTCGATGATCGGGAAGGAGGCAAAAGTGCGGATCGGCGTTGTAAGAAGGCTGTCAAAGAAGGAGCGAACAGAGGTTAGGCATGCGCAGAGGTGGTCGAGCCGCCAGGAGTCGAGAGCACCGGGGGTATCGTTAGTCTCGGGATTAGGGTGGATGAGAGCCGTCTCGTATAGTGTAGTTTCTGCTTGCAAGATGTAGAATATGAGAGGGTCTGCCCGAGGTGAGTATTGAATCACACTATGGATGGATAGGTAAACCAACTACTACTGTTGAGGAGGGCGGAAGGAACGTCAGCTCGGAGCTGGGTGAGCTGGGTTTGTAAGCTGCTCATGTAGAAGGGCAGTGGTGCACGCGGGATGCCGTTCGAACTTGAGTTCTCGTTCCACGGCCCCTCACGGATGCGCTCGACGAGAAGCCGGACACGTGCAAGATTTGCGAGGGTGGCGTCGTGCGGAGAGTCGGTGCTGGTGGAGAGAAGCTCGACGGACTCTGCCATATGAGGCGTCCATCGCATCACCTCCATGCGGCCAAGAAATTGAGCAATCCTGTGTAAAGAGATTAGCATGCGACTGAGGCTAGTGGCGAACATAGAACGAGAAGGTCACATGGGAGCATGAAGGCATTTACGTACACTGAGCTGATCACGAAGCAGCCCAGTACGGCTCGCCGCTCGTTCAGGGTTCTGGGGCGTGGTGCAGGTTGCTTCGGTGCTGGTGGCACGAGGTCATTGCATACGGGGGGTAGCATGGCGAGGTCACTCCGGACCGGACGATTCAAGCCCAGTTCACAGATGAGCGCGGTGGCTATTTGACAGTACAAGACCATGATCGATTTTGGAGGATAGCTTTGGAAAGAGATCCAGGCAATATGCACCAGCAATCCCTGCAACAGGTCCAGATTCTTGTCGCAGTCGACCATGGTAATCTGGGCCGCGGTCTGACGGATGTCGACGCAGCGCAAGGCCTGCTGCGCGGCATCTTTGGTCTCGGTGGTGAGAATGCAGCGCCAGAGAAAGGGAGAGTCACGCTCCAGGTCAGCCGGTGTAGCCGTACTAGGAATATGTAGAAGGGGAAGACAAGCCAATTTGTCCGTTCGGAACGAATGCAGCATTGCCTCGGCTTCCGCTGGGCTGGGCGGGATGATGGCGGTGGGCGGAGAGTGGCGCGGGCTAACACTACCGTCGGACTCGATCCCCGTCCCCGTGTCGGGAGTACAGAGCGGATTTGCTGTACAGGTACGATCCGCGCCCTCTTGACTACCAGCGGAGACGGGAAGATGCCGGTCTCCTCTTGGTCCTCCGGGCAGCTGTCCGGATGATTGGAGCAAAGACATTAGCCCATCCATCTTCTGCTCCAGCTGAGCGGCCTTGGAAAGCCGCTTGGGACGGCGACGGCGCGATCCAGGACGACATTCCTTTCCCAAGCGATGACATCTGGGATATATTAGCGGTGGATTGATCCGTCGTTTGTCTGCAGATAATACCACTTCCACTCACCTCTCACACGGGGAATCTCGACCCCGAGGGATGCAGCGAACCTTGGCGCGAGCACACGTACTACAGGCGTGGCCATACGGAATCGATAAAGGGGAATCCCCGTCCATGACAGACCAGAGGTACGGTACAGTACACGGACTGTCTACAAAGTTGATGACCTGAATGAACTGAGTAGAAACATTTTGGGGGGATGTGTGATACCTCCTTCACTGCTGTCTGACAATGATGATGGTTACTGCGTGAACGGAGTTGGAAGGGATTTCCTCCCGAATGCCGAGCGGGGAACACCAACAACAGCAACAAGGCAACTGGAGGAAGCGGAACTCCGTCTTCATCACGTGACGTCAGCCTCTCAAGCAAGGAGGGGATGCAAAGTGTGCCAACTATGCAAAGTATGCAAAGCATGCAAAGCACATTCGGCCGTGCTGGCAGCGTGCCGGGCAGGGCAGGCCATTAGACTGTTGCCAAGTGATAGCCTACCGCGGTGACTAGTCTCCATTACGATAATCTCGATAAGAGTACATGGTCATCCGTTATGCAGTATGTAGTATGATCTGGCGCGGTGGCATGTAAGGGGTTGATCTACAGATGAGCAGTTGTCAATCATGTTGGTGTTATCTTTTGACTTGTTGGGTAAAATATCGGCATTGATTCGGCTCCGGGGTTGGGCGCAGTAAGGCGACCTGTAGTTACAGTGCATAGGTAAGTTGTTATTAGATTGGCAGAGGCACGATTGGCAGGCAAGGATGGAAGGACGATCCGCTGGTGGCCGTTCCAGAAAACAGCCCAGCCTGGAGACCGGCCTCGGCGAAAGGGCTGCAGATGCCGAGAGGGAGAGGGAGAGGGAGAAGGAGAGGGAGGAAAATAAAGACCCGGGCCGACTTGACCCCGCCTCAAGGCTCCACGGTCGCACCACCAAACGAATATCAATTGGCAAACACTTCTGCGTAATGCCTTCACTGATAAGCCACCGCTCCAAATTGCAGGTTGGCTTGGATCGTCTTGTCGTCTCGTCTCTCCCGCGCGTCGTAGCAAAACATTAAGTAACAGAATCGGGAGACACGGCCCCGGCTCTTCCCCAAAATACGAGACCATCAGCGCTTCCCCTCATTTGTGTGAGACCTGCTCTGGAGGTTAAAAGGTTAAGCTGCAAGCGAATGGGGAAGAATTCCGCATGATGTGAGATCCATTACTCATCCCCATCCTACTCATGGGCTGGGTTGCGTGGTTCGCAGGGGGACGTGTCAAGCTGCAGTCCTGTCCTGCAATTAAACTTCTTGTGCCACCACGAAGTGGATGGATAGTGCAAAGTAGGGCGTCGATCGAAGGTGACGACTCCAAAAAACTACAAAGGAATGGGTTTAGCCTCAATCCTTTCAGGACACAAATTCTGGGGAAGGTTCGGCGTTACAGTGCTTGCTTGCTCACTGGCCAGCCAGCGCCGCCTCTTAATAACTTAGTCAGAGCCATTGCCTAATGCAAATCGGGCCATCTGGAGTCAATCTTGGCTCAGTGTTGGCGCTAGACCGCTTTCGACCGCATCTCCAATTCAACGTCACACACCCTAACCTGAATCAGGATTTTAGACGGTATGCCTTGCGATTGATTGGCTGCTGCAGCGGATGGCGGATGCTTGGGCTCCACGTGGGAGGCAAAAGTCGAGCCAATCTGGCAAAGTCTCCGAATTTCTTCTTTCCGCCACCAAATCTTCTTAGTCAAGGTTTGCTGGTCCCGTTGCCTGATCCGGATTATCACTGTATCAGTTCTTGCCCGGATTCATCCGACCGTGTGCTTGGGCTGCGGTGAAGCCTGATCGTCCACCGTCAGCGGTACTGGCCCGGAATGTCTTCGACTCGAGGAAGAGAGAGGAATCGAAAGGCAACACAGCGCAACCACGGCGGAATAATTATCAATCCTACCTGGGCGGGTCCTGCAGCCTTCCTCCCCCCGGAGCCCCCCCAGACCCTTCCCCCCCCCCCGCTGTCGCCGCCCATTATTATTCAAAACCCGTTTGGCTTCCCTCTCGCCTGCCACTTTTCTACTGCCTTCGTTTCCTCTTCTCTCGTCTTCTTCCTCTCTCCATCCTTCCTCCCCATCCTCCCCATCCCCCCCTTCCTTCAACAACAGCCATCAGGCATTTGGTGCGACCTGGGCAAAGTCGAATTCAACTTCACCTTTTCCCCTCTCCACCTTCAGCCTGTATTCTGATTGTCTGACATTTTCTGCATATTCTCGTCATGGCTTACGGTGACGACATCGTTGGGGACCGCAAATCCCAGTCCGGGATGGACTTCGAGAACGAGAAGAAGGGGGATCTCTACTCCCCCCAGTATGAGGGCGATATGGTCGACAAGATGAGCGACACGGAGCGGAACATTGTCGAGGCTGGCATTCAAAAATACAACCGTCTGGGCTGGAAACGCCTGACGGTAGTGATGATTGTCGAGGCCATTGCCCTGGGTAGTTTGTCGATTCCCTCCGCCTTCGCTACGCTGGGGATGGTGGCCGGTGTCATCACCACGGTTGGCCTCGGATTTGTTGCCATTTACACCAGTCACATTATCGGTCAAGTCAAGCTCAAGTTCCCCGACATTGCACACTACCCCGACGCCGGCCGCCTGATGTTCGGTCGTTTTGGCTACGAGATTATCTACGTCATGCTCGGTCTGGAGTTGCTCTTTCTGACTGGCTCGCACTGTCTGACCGGTACTATCGCCTTCATCGACATCACCGAGAGCAGTGTGTGTTCCATTGTGTTTGCTGTAGTCTCCGCCATCCTCCTGCTTCTCTTGGCCATTCCGCCCTCATTCGCTGAGATGGCCATTTTGGGCTACATCGATTTCATCTCGATTATTGTCGCAATCGGTATTACTATGATCGGCACTGGTGTTGAGAGCACCAACCAGCCTGGGGGATTGTCGGCGGTCAACTGGTCTGCTTGGCCCAAGGACGACATCAGCTTCACCGACGCTTTCATTGCCATCACCAACATCGTCTTCGCCTACAGTTTCGCCCTGTGCCAGTTCTCCTTTATGGATGAGATGCACACTCCCAAGGATTACATTAAATCGATCTGGTCCCTGGGTATCATCGAGATTGTCATCTACACCTTGACCGGTGCGATCATTTACGCCTTCGTTGGCCAGGACGTCGCCAGCCCGGCTCTCACCTCGGCGGGCCACACTCTTAGCCGCGTTGCGTACGGTGTCGCCCTCCCCGTCATCTTCATCAGTGGTTCGATCAACACGGTGGTGCTGGGTCGTATGGTCCACGGTCGCATCTTCAAGAACTCGCCCATCCGCTTCATCAACACCAAGATGGGCTGGATCACCTGGTTGGCCGTGATCACCACCATCACCGTGGTCGCCTTCATTGTCGCCGAAGTGATCCCCTTCTTCTCCGACTTGCTGTCCATCTGCTCCGCCCTCTTCGTCTCCGGCTTCACCTTCTACTTCCCCGCGCTCATGTGGTTCATGCTCCTGCGCGAGGGCAGCTGGTTCACCCCGAAGAACATGATGCTGGGTGTTCTCAACCTGATCTGTCTGTTGATTGGACTGATCACTCTCGGAGCGGGCACCTACGCCAGTGTGGACGATATTGTAAGTTCATTGCCCTTTTCAGTTTCGACTTTCCCTTGCTAATTACTCTCCAGGTCAACAACTACAATTCAGGCAGTGTTCGTGGAGTCTTCACTTGCGCGGCCCCCGAATAAGCGAATCCCTCTCATCATCATTTCTGCTAGCCGTCTCGACCTAGACTTAGCGTTGTTGCATTTTCTCTTTTTCCTTATTTTCGATACATATTGGCGTTGCAGGCCCGGGGCCTGTGGCGACATTCCTTGCATGTTGTTGCTGTGACTCTGCGAATACCCAGTTTGCGGACTGTATATACGTTTTTCTTTTTGGACATGATTGTGAATATGTTGCATCTGATGTACTATATGTCTATGATTATGATTATATATTATAAGAGCGGATACTCTTCTCTGATTTCTTTATCTCCAGTGTAACGGTGATCGAGTGAAATGAGGGGGGTAAGCAGACCAAGCATTTAGCTGTGCCCTGATGTCATGCTGCTGCGGGTTGATGTCAATCCGGCCCGACCGGAGCAGAAGAGAGAGCATGAAGTCAGCGGGGGAGGTTTCCCTCGGGTCAGATGGGGTACTCGCGGGGTAAAGTCCGAGGTGTGCCTCTTCTAGAAGATGGAGGGTATTTGGTATTTCCGCATGCGAATGCTTGGTTGGTTGCTTGGTAGGTGTTCCGTGGACGCGGTGGGCGGCCTTAAGACGGGTAGAGTTCAAAGCACAGCCCGGGGTATATATAGAGTCCAATGCCGTCAGGCAGATATCAGTGGATCAAGTGTCTGCTGACGTTTCCTTCGTATTTACCGTATATCGCATAGCAGGCTAAGTTGTAAGACATTTGTGAGCTGTCTAGTTAGTAGTAGCTACTCCGCCTTGCTGAACTCATGGGAAATCCGGCTTCTTCAATCCGGTCATGTGATGTGATGTGTCAGATATAGACTTGTTCCACTCTATACATCATCCACATAAGGACGACCCCTTTTCATGTTAACAGCGTTGCACCAGCTAGTTAGTGCTATTTCTTAGAACGCCCTCTATAGCTTCTTGAATCCCACCCTTTCGACTTGCAGTTTAGACCCAGAGTTCCAGTTAGTCAGTAGTTAACAGCATGAGCCAACTCCCAAGAAGTTGTTCATACAACCGAGAAAACAAGCTCAAGCCTTCCGGGACTACCGGGAGGCCTCCGCATTGCCCCCTAACCTCTGATGCCTTCCCGCGGGGCTGCAGCCACCAGAAATCCATCTCACCTTCCCCAAAGGGTCCAGTAGCTCACTGATCGACGTCCACTAGTCTCCATCTCCCAAACACCACCAATGACAACGCATCTGCATCCATCCGATGTCTCAAGCTGATCTATTTCGGTATCAGGCCGCCATCTCAGGGCTCTGCATCCCAGCGATGCTGTCACGATCAGTGCTATAAAGCTGGGCGTATCTACCACAACATTGCTGCCGCTGCAATCCAACCCTTTACCATCCAAAACAACAACAACCACCCATCTTAATCCCTCTTCCATCCCTTCACCCATCACAATGAAGACCTTTGCCGCAGCAGCCACCTTCCTAGCCACCGCCCTGGCCCAGAACGCCGCCATTGGCCTCCCCAAGGCCGGCCAGACCGTCCAGCCAGGGCAGAGCCTCACCGTCCAAGTTCAGCGGCCTGTACGTTTCTCTTCCCCTTACTCCCCTCCCCCCTCTACCCCCTCCCCCCCCGTTACGCAAACCTAACAGCGATAGAACACCATCACCGGCTCCCAAGAAATGGCCGTTGCCATCGGCTTCCAGTCCTGCGCCAGCGGCAACTGCTACGCGGCCGACGAATACATGGGCACCATCCTCTACAACGGCGCCTTCAACCCCGTCTACCACGAATACTACCTGCCGCCGTACGAGAACTTCACCGTCACAGTGCCCGCGTCGGCGGCGGCGGGCCAGGCGGTCATCGGGGTGGCGCATGCCACTTTGGTCGGGGTAAGCATTCTTTTTCTGGTGATAGGTTTGGACTGATCGAAATGCTGACGGTGTGGGATGCAGGCGTCCGCGGCCCCTTACTTGGAGGTTTTGAACCAGACGGTTACTGTTGCTTAGATTGTTAGATTGGGGTGATTTTGGGGGGTGCGTGTATATACTATTCGTGGGTGGTGGTTCATGTTCGCTTCTGCTGTTGAATTTATTGTCGTTCTGTGTGTAAACGATGACACGTGGTAGATTGTAGGTTGTGGTGCTGCTGCTTCGGAGTTGAGAAAGGTGGGCAAGGGGGACGTGTCGGGATTGCATTAGAGCGGCTTCGGCTGCGCACCTTGCCCTGCCTTTCTCCTTGCATCTAATGAGCCCACTATCAAGTCTGGGCCTATATCCAACAGCAAACAGCTGCAATACTTCTGCTTCTTCTTCACTCGATTTTTGATTTCTTGTTGTTTTCTCTTGCGCTTGCAAATGCATGTAGTCCAGGCCAGTATTCGGCTGTTCACCTAAAATCACATTATTTTTTTGTAATGGCAACAAGGATATCGGTGTTCAAAAATCAGATGTTAGTTTTACTGCATTCTTGTTACCCGAGTAATAGCTCAGCTTCGCTCAGCTCTTTACCTCGCTTTCCAAACTATTATATGGCTCCAGTGATGCAGTCAACATCGCAGTAAGCAACTTGTCGCAACAGAAAAGAACATAGATTCTGTAGACAATATACACCGAATAGATAATAACAATATGCGTATCGAGATTATACAGATTATGCACGAACACATAGAGCGTGGTAAAGCAGTGCACTGGGAAACCGATTTCTGGAGCAATACTGCGATGTTCGCATCTCTTATACCGCCAGCTGCCAGTATGCTGGACCGAACATGCCCTGCCTTCTACATACAAGTACTTAAATAATAAAGACAACATCTACACCAATCTACTTTATACCCAACATGTAGGAATCAACTACTCTATGATTGTCAGTGCACCACCTACACCATTTACGAGCCTAGTACTAGCAACTGTTTATACCCGCACCATTTACGCAAGAGCTAGATACGCAGTATCGAACTACACCAAGTAGCAAAGCACAAGCTTCATTCCCCTAATATTCACATTCTGGAACAACTCCTTCTGGTAACATGATAATTTTCCACCCCCTTTCATAATTCATAAACACATTTCAAGTCATTTTTCAAAACATAAACCAATCTCAGGAATCTCAAAAACATGAATCAATCTCAGGAATCTCAAAACATCAATCAAATTCCAAAGCAAAACCACGTTTAGCAATCTTTGTATCCCTTCCAGCAGCAAGAACCAGCTCGACGATGAGGTGACCACAGTCCAACCGGGGTTGTGTTTTCCTGTCGTCCCGTGGAATAGAAGGCTTTTCGAGTTTTTCGTCCTGGTAGTAAGTGGCAAGATTGAGTTAGCTATACCTTCATGTCATCATCTCGGGGGGATATACTTGTCGAACATACCATACTGACTGAAAGACAAACTAAGAATCAAGTCAATGAGGTGACCACAGTCCAACCGAGGTTGTGTTTTCCTGTCGTCCCGTGGAATACAAGGTTTTCAAGTTCCTTCGTCCTAGGGACCAGGAGCAAGGTCGAGTCAGCTTCCATCTGCTTGTTGTCATCTCGAAGGCATATCCTTGGTAACATACCTTCCTTACTGAAAGACACACCAAGAACCATGCCGATCAACGAGGTGGCAACAGTCCAACCGGAGGTTGTGTTTCCCTACCATCCAGATGAGAGTCTAACCAGCGGTTGTGGTTTCCTGTTCCATCACGGTCCAAAATCAGACGGCGCTGGCGGGGTGAAAGCTGGCGGGAACGAAAGTCAGTTTAGTCAAGTCGTATGCTCCCGAAAGTCCCTCACCATCACAGCCACCACCAAGACACATACACCCAGATACAAACCCAGACGCATAGAAAAAGGAAGAAGGCGACATACTTGTACATGAGGTAGTAGTGCCCCATAGCATGGCTAAAGTATTCCTGGGTCGCGTCGCGGGCGATGAGGGCCAGGCGACCCCACTCGTGGACGTGGAAGTTGGCATAGGCCACGTTGAGCAGGTGGTCGACGAAGACGACGCGGTGGAAGAGGGCGGCGTTGCGGAGCAGGTACTCGAACTGCGAGCCGGGCTGCTCACAGAACGAGGCCTGCAGCTGCTCGTCGCGGAGCATGTAGACGGCCAGGTCCTGGTCGGGCCACTGCAGCGCCAGGTTCAGCACGCGGTAGCCGTGGGTGCCGTACATGGCGTCGGGCAGATGGATCAGGAAGTCGACGACGGCGAGCAGCTGCGGGTCGAGCGGCCGCCGCGGCTGGTTGAAGTCGGACAGCCGGTCCCACGAGTTGTGGTACTGGCGGCCGTCGTGGGCTTTTTCGATCAGCGCCGAGATGGCGGCCAGGCACGCGGTCTGATGCTCGCGGTTGTGGCGGCCTGGGTCGGCGCCGTACGCAAGCAGGAGCTTGACAACGTCCAGGTAGCCTTTCTGCGCGGCCAGCGTCAGGGGGGTCAGGTGGGTGCGGTTGCCATCCGGGCGCCAGTAGAGGTCGGAGCGCGCGGCGGTGCGCAGCGCCCAGTCTCCCTGGCCGGGGACTCGGGGGCCCCAGCCCACGTTAGGGTTGGCACCACAGTCGAGGAACTTTCGCGCCAGCATCTCGTCCCCGCGGTCCGCGGCCCAGAGCAGCGCGATGCCCTTGGTCCTCTGCACGTGCATCTTGTAGATCTCGTCCCCGAAGAAATTGTGGAACCAGCGGTTGGTACGGAGGAGTCGGCTCAGGCCATCGTCCCCAAGCTGTGTTCCGATGTTGAGGAGGACCTCCGCAGGGAGTTCAGAAAGACGCATAGTCACGGATGGTGATCAAAGTAGATAAGGGAGTGTGTTTGATGATGTGAGATGGATGAAAGTGGGGGTTGTAGATGAGAGATGGTGTGTGATGGATGAAAGAAGGAGGAAGAAAGAAGGAAAGAAGAAGGAAGTCTTGAACTGTAGATGTGAAGATATAGACGTGACCCTAGATGCACGTGATCTGATATCTTGAAGTTATTCACAGGTAGTCTACCCGGGATGCGTCAGCTCATGTCTGGAAATCTATTCAGCCAATTTCCTGAATAGCTTCAGAGAAACTTTAAATCCTATCATGGGATATTTGAGCCAGGGCTAGAGCGTTCTGTGAAATAAGATTTTGGATATGTTAGGCAGTGAATATCAATGAAGCTGAGATAGCTGAGTCATAATCCTGCCAGAGATTGCGAAAGAATAATCACGGAGACAGCAAGATTAGTGATGCGTATATAGCCATGTCCACAGAGATTACGAAGTATATCCTAGCATATCACACCCCAGACCCATCAGGACTAAGTACCGGGGCAAACTAACATCAAGCCATATCAGACTAGATGGCATATCGGAACTCGCGGTTCTCCCGGTCTGTCAAGTCCATGAACTCATGATTCTGCTGCACAACATACGCCTCGCCCGCGGCCTCCTTCTCCGCGTCTCGCTTTCGGTTCTCGCGTACCGACACCCACCGAATGAGACACAGATCCAGCGTGATCAGAACATACAGCACGACGATGGAGATCTTGGCGGGGAGATACCGCGGGGCATCTTTGGCCTGGAAGGTCTGCGGGGAGATGATATTGCCCACCGTGTAGGCGACGGTCTGGATGCACGAGACGGTGATCTTCTTGGTCGACCCGGCCACGTTCGTACTGGTCAGACCCAGGATCGTCGTCCATCCGATGGGGATGCCCCCGGACAGATAGTACCCGATCAACGCGGGGGTCTTCTCCGTTGTGGCCATGAGAATCGCCCCCACAATCGACGGTATGTGCCCGACGATACACCAGAACAGCCTCTGCTCCGTCCTCATACTCAGATACGTCAACCCAACCAACACCACAACCTCATACGCCCCCAAGGGCGTGACCAGCAACAAGCTCTGGCGCGACGAGTACCCCATCCCCGTCACCAGAATATTTCCGAAACTCGTGGCAATCGAATTGGGCACATTGGCCGCGAACACCCAGAAGGCATACAACCAGGTCAGGGGGTCCGTCAGCGCCTCGACGACCTGTGCCTTCTTGAAGACCGTACTTCCGATGCCCTGCTCGTTCCCGCGCAGCCGCTCCGCATGCAGCGCCTTCTCCGCGGGGGACAGAAACCGCGCCGTGACGGGCGAATCCGGCAGGAGGAAGAGAAACACCGCACCGACGAGCATGGTGAACCCGCCCAGCACCAGGAAGATGATCTGCCACCCGCGCAGCGCCGCACTGTCCCCGACATGCACCGCGATCCCGTACGCGATGTACCCGCCGAACATCTGCGCGAACCCGCACATGGCGAACCATATCCCGACCCGGAAGGCCTGCTCCTCCTTGCGATACCACTGCGACGTGAAGACCACCCACGCGGGCACAATCGCTGCCTCAGCCACCCCCAGAAACGTACGGCAGACCATCAGCGCCGCGAACGAATGGCACGCCGCCATGCAGGCGAGAATCGCGCCCCAGAGGACCACATTGACGGCGACGTAGCGCGCCAGAGGGAAGGCCTGCAGCAGTCGCACCGTTGGGAAGCTGAACGCCAGCTGCCCGAAGAAGAAGATGCTCGAGACCCAGTTGTACTGGTTGCCGTGCAGGTGGGCCGATTCCCGCAGCCCCGTCACGCTGGCGTAGCTGATGGCGATCTTGTCGAGGTACTGCAGGAAGTAGACAATGCAGATGAGTGGCATGATGTAGAGGTCGATTTTGCGGACAAGTCGTCGCGCGGTTTCTGGGTCGAGGGTGGTCGTGCTGCTGTTGGCAGCGAGGAGTTGTAGGGCGCCGTCGTGGGATTCATCTTTGATGTGGGCGGTGGGTTGTTTGGCTGCTTCGTCGGGGGCGGACTGGGGTGGACTGGGAGCCATGTTGATGTGTGCGGTGAGAGATTTCTAGAGAAGAGATATTAGTCTATGCAAGTTGATTATATAGCAATTGCGCTTGCTGGTGCGCCATGGTGGTGGTGAATCACGTCATCCTTGGTATCGGAGATGTAACCCAATGATTGGGTTGATAAGCATGCAATGCTGCATGAAGATAGGAAGAATCTTCAATGTCGTGTCCCACGATACTGAAGCCTTGTGAATTTACTTTCAGGAACGAATTGCTCTAATATACTGCTTTTGCGATGTTACTTATTACGACATGACTACATCGTCACGCTACAGTTTTAGATTTGCACTATGGAGAGGACTTTTGTCATCGCTTTGGGATCGTGGACTTGCTATCGATATGCCGGTTACTCCACAGATATGAAGTTTATGTTCAATGCTCAAGGCAAGTCGCGATGTTTGAACAGTGGGTGTCTACGTCCCAGTGATGACAAACTGGGGTTCACCTTAAAAACGTTGGAGTTCGATTACCATGTCCTTCGCTGTCCGCTCGGAAAGTACTTCAACATCCCAAAGACTTGAGCAGGAAAGAGTACCCTGAGTGTTAAATGTTCACATTTGACCTCCAAGAACCATTCACCATTGAAAACAAATCTCAACCACAGCCCCTCTTAGTCTTTCTCAAGCACACCGGCCCCCCAAAAGACCAATCACCTCCAGTCCCTCCCCTCTTTCTTCCACCTTCTACCGCCATCACTCTCTTAAAGCTCCAATGAAAACGTGGGGAACAAGGAAGAGGACCCCCTTAGAAGCTGTTCACGCCACCTGAGGCACAATTTTCGAAATGCAGGGTTGGGCCACAGTAGGCGCCGGAATCAAAGACGCCTACCTTGCCAAACTTCAGGTAGCCGGCATAGCTGCCTCCATGCTTTAGTGACAGACACTGTGTGCCGCAGACAGTGTTGCCCTCGATCGCGGAAAGATAGTGATAGATGGCACCATGGATGGTCTTCTGCTGGGCGGTGGTGTCGCAATTGCGCCCGGTAGCATGGAACTCGTACTGCCAGCCGTCGATCGTGCCAGAGTGGAGACTGCAATCTTTATGTTGGGACCACGCCCAGGCCGCCCCTGCAATCGCCGCGCTCCAGCTGAAAACAGCCCCTGCAATAGTCGCGCACTGGGCCATGCGGGAGAGGGTGCTTTCACAGACCTGGACGGGCTCACGGACGGCCAATTTATTGATGGCCGTGTTGGTGGTTTGCTCGTAAGCCGCCTCGAGGACGGGGGCAGCCGAGGCTTCGGCGTCATCGAGATCGTAGGCAAACCAGTAATCAGGCAGCCGCTGCCCGTCACTCAACTGTACGCCATTGCCATCCGAAGGTGGCGTAGAAGGCTGGGCCGACGATAGTCCAGAGAATAAATTTAACGTCAGGATCGAAGCCTTTATAAGCAACATAGAGCCAGCAAAGGGAGGTGCCCAAAATTGTGAAACAACAAAAACGAGCAAGGCGTGCTTCAGACACCAACATGGAGCAGAGTCCGGGAGATTGAACAGAGGGTAAGAGTGAGATGCGATGGAAGGATAGCACAGAAGTACAGCCGAGAGGAAAAATGGAGCCTTTTATACTGCTTTGTATGACGCTTCCTTTCGTTCTCGATGGGTAAGGTAAGTTGGAAGTGCCTCAAGAGTCTCCCTCACCGGTGAATGCAAGTTAATCCCTCGACTGATACTTGCTGCTTGCTGTCTTAGATTTTGTCTCATTCAAGCTCTCCAAGTCTCCTCGAGAGCCACCCCTCCCCAACGCTGGCTACACTGATTGGCTACTGGGTACACTAATATGGGTAGGCAAGTGTTCAGCTCCACGCAAAGACCCACCCAGACTGCGCGGTTTTGGACCAGCAGGTTCCGATGTATATCGATCAGGCTCCGGGCCGAACCCATGAGACCCCTAACCCCTTACTGTCTGCCAAACGACTTGGCTGTCGGAAAATGCGATGCCTTACCCGGGCCCCGCTGGGCCCCGCTGGGCCCCGCCCGGAATGATCCTGCGGTCAACATACAATACCTATTTAGGAGCGTGCACAGCTGGGCCTGTGTACAGGTAGGCTAACCACAGTACCTACGGAGTAGACTACATGTATTGGTCTAGCATTCATCACCAATGAAGTCCTCCATCCAGCTGCACTTGATCTCTGACCCCACTCCGACCCAGGACCCTAGGGCCCTAGGACCCTTAGGCCTAAAGGCAAAACAGTCGGCCACTCGCACTTAGGGCAAGAAAAGAGCACTCGGTGTCGCTGCTGCAGTCTACACGACCTGGCGTTGGCAATTACGGTCCTCGATGTATATTCCGTCATCGTCACTCAAACTATATCTCCGCCTCTGTGTAAGGAACTTTTGTTAAAAGGGAAGGGGTTGAAGTTGACCTGTGGGCACATCTATCTAGTGGTGGCCAAAGCGCGCCGTTCGAGGATTCCCCGCCAGAACGCCGGGGAAATGTCAGCCTGAAGGGGCTGTGCATCTTAGGGGAATTCAAACCAATAAGTCAATTTACTAGCCAGTCTACTGGTCAATCCACTAGACAACTGGTACACTACTCACTACTGAGTAATAGTAATTCTCCCGAGTTGGCTTTCAGCCGCCGATTTAAGCTACTCGAACCTGCCTGGTGAACCATTATTGATGTACGTATTGCAATCGGTGTACAGAACACACTCGCATACATACTTAGTAAGGTGCCAAATAAACGTCAGAGTATGACTGGATTCCATAGATCCCGGTCCGCTTGGTTTATCACAATTTACTAGCACATTTCTACTGAGCACTATAATTTTCCTCGACTAGCAACTATTCACGTCCAAACTAAGGGCTTGAATGACGGATACCACTGGCATAGTTCACATTCATACTGAAGATATTTGCGGAGCCATGGATTCTTGGACTTTGCATACTTTCGCACACTGTCCCAATGGATACGTTTCTATGCCCGCGCTATAGTTGATGCGATACGTAGAACTACGAATCGAAAGCACTGCCGTACTCCTTCCCTAATCACACTAAGAACCTTTAAGTATTGATGCTAAATCTTTCATCGGCCCAGCTGCACTTGACTTACTATACAGAGATACTTGTATTATGATACAAACACAAGTGTAAGACCTATGGTGGTCGTCTCTATCTACTTTACTGACTATGGGAGAGTATATGAAGATGTGAACTTCGAAACACCCTCCGCACACGCCCCTACTATATGCAAATGAGCACTAGTGAAGTGAGGGATAACATGTGCACCATATCTAAGCGATCTAGAGATATAGAGGGAGATTCACCACTAGAACCTCATGTATCTCATCCCGAGCTCCGCTGCATCGCAATCTGCTTTCATCCATCCCCAGCTTACACCCCGATAATATCGGGAAAGACGGCCTTGCACCCCAGCCACAAAACCAGCCTCCCAATCCGATCCGGATACGCCGCCACAACCTTATCATAAAGTTCCTTCGCACTGGTCGATTCCTGGACCAACCGGCTAAACGTCTGGATGTACTCCATCGAGGCACGCACATTCCACGCGCCATCCACCCCGCCGGGCCGATGGTGCGAGGCCACGACCACCGCCGGATCAAACCGCTCCAGCACGCGCAACGAGTGCAGCCAGGCATCGCGCTGCCTTTGCTCCGGCGACTCCGTCATCCACATGTGCACATCGTTGTACACGATATCCCCAGCGACAACCATATCCAGGTCCGGGATGTGGAGGAATGTCGTCTCGTCGGTGTCCGAGTGTCCGACGTCCACGGCTTCCAAGGTATGGCCCTCCAACGTGAACTTGTTATTCTCCAGTGGTTTGGCCAGGATCTGGAAGGAATCGGTGTCGATTTGGCCGGGGAAGAGGTCATTCCAGAAGGCATGGAATTCGGGGGTGATCTGCGTGGCCATGTGGTCGATGGAGGCTTGGGTGGAGACCACCTCTACCCCCGGGAAGCGCTGGGTGAGGTATTGCAGGTTGAAGAAGTGGTCGCCGTGGCCGTGGGTGATGTAGATCGTCGCCAGGCGCTTGCCGTTCAGGGTCTCGTCGAGCCAGTCGCCCAGCGACACGCCTTGGTCGTGAGTGAAGAGCGTGTCGACGAGGACGGCTTCGGAGTGTCCGGAGATTAGGGTCACCACCGTCGGTTGCCAGTATCCAATCGAGCCATCGGGTAAGGTTGCATTGGTGGGGATGGAGGGAGCGGCATAGAGGTCGGCTCGTAGTGCGGTTAGAGGAGACATGATTAAGGGGCTCTGTGTGATTTCTCAAGGGTGATTGACGAAGGAGGAAGAACTTGGGGCTGGGATCGAACTTGGACTACGACGGGAGAGCTTTATAGCTAGCCGCATTCAAGCCACGGGCGTTTTAAATGCATGTGGACATGATTGGAGGGCTTTCGAAGGTTCCACAAGCTGACCCTTTTGTCATCGCTCATAATCTTTCCGAGATGGTCGATTGTACGGAGATATCAATATCATGATTAGTCGTGGTCCCCGTATTGCCTCACGGAGCGGCATCCGCTAGAGCGACGGGGAACACTCCGCGGGATCGTATTCACTCGGAGACGGTCTTATCCGAGCCAAACTAACGCGATAGCGTCAGATATGAGCACTGTGTTGCAGAAACCAGTCCGATATCGCGACCGAGCAGGTTGTGGCCTCTTCAAACCTGGGCTATAAAGCGTACACTGATCCGGGCGAAGAATGATGCTCCTGGATTCCAAGCCCAGCTTCTCCGTTCAGAGCCCTAATCGCCCCGACACACCAAAACTCTCAACCAACACCATGACGACCGAGTACAAATTTGAAGGCTGGATGGGCCTCGGCCCCGAAGCGAGTGAGGGCAAGATGGTCTGGCAAGAGTTCGAACCCAAACCCTGGGAAGAGACCGACGTCGACATCAAAATCACCCACTGCGGAATCTGCGGAACCGACCTGCACACTCTCCGCAGTGGCTGGGTAAGTCTTTCAGCCTCCAAGCCCCCGACCTCGTCGACCATATCCAACTGAACGTCCGCTACAGGGCCCAGCCATGTACCCCTGCTGCGCGGGCCACGAGATCGTCGGCATTGCTGTGCGCGTCGGCTCGCAGGCTGAGAACAATATCCAAGTCGGCGACCGCGTGGGCGTCGGCGCCCAGAACGACGCCTGCCTGAACCGCGACGGGCCCTGCGAGGAGTGCTCGTCCGGCCGGGAGACCTACTGCCCGCGCCTGCTGGGGCTAACCTACAACGCGCGGCACTGGAACGGGGCCAAATCCTACGGCGGCTACGCCCTCTACCACCGCGCGCACTCGCATTTCGTGGTCAAGATCCCCGACGCGATCCCGTCGGCGCTCGCGGCGCCAATGCTCTGCGCTGGGATCACGGCCTACGCCCCGCTGAGGCAGAATGGGTGCGGACCGGGGAAGAAGGTGGCTGTGATTGGGGTCGGGGGCATAGGGCACTATGCGATTCAGTTTGCCAAAGCGCTGGGTGCAGAGAAGGTCGTTGCCATCTCGAGGCGCGGGGATAAGAGGGAGGACGCTTTGGCGCTGGGGGCGGATGTCTATATTGCCACTGCGGAGGATCCGGACTGGGCGAAGAAGAATGCACGGTCGTTGGATCTGATTATTTCTACCGTTTCATCTTCCAAGGTATATACTGCTTTGTCCTGTACTCTTCGCAGCGATGCTAATCGAGTGGTAGATGCCTCTTCGTGATTACCTCTCTCTGCTGAAAACCGACGGCTGCTTCCATCAGCTCGGTGTGCCCGAGGACGGCACCCTGCCCATCCCCGCGGAAGCTCTTGTCTTCCGCCGCCTGAAAGTCGCGGGCTCACTGATGGCGGGACCCGGGGAGATTCGGGAGATGCTGGAGCTCGCCGCGAGCAAGAATGTACGGTCGTGGGTCGAGGAGGTGCCGATGAAGGAGGCCAACCAGGCCATTCAGGACATGGACGCTGGCAAGGCCCGGTATCGGTACGTGCTTGTCAATGAGCATTAAGGGGCCATCCATCAGCGGAACTTCTTTATCACATTTGCTCCTCATAGAGAACAGCCTCGTACAGATGCCTTTATCCTCAGGGACTAAAAATCGCTCAGATGAGGACTTTTTCATGATAGACATATGCAATGATTAATAATCCTATCCGAGTCACTAAATAAGCCTCAAAGTATTAATTCTGAGTGAGATAGGGTCAGTATCTGTCTGGTGTATTATAGGTGAGGAGTACCAAGCTAATGGTATCGGGCTGTAATGATCAAAATCAATTTGAACTAGGACAAAAAAACAAGCCCAAGCGGACACACGAGCCGCTGCGATCGCAGCCCCGTCTTAGGGCACGGCCAGGCGGGACCCCTCCCAAAGGCACCGAATCATGCACTGTAACTTAAAGTCTACCTCCTCAAATCCTCCCGCCCCTTGATCTCCTCCACCAACTCCCGAAAATCCTCATCCCCTTGCTCCGCCAGCTCTTGAAACCTCTCCGTGTTTTGTGCCAGCCATTTCCCATCTTCACCCGCCTAAAATTCATAATCTGAGTTAGTAGTGGTGCCCGCGATGCAATAACACAAAGAAAGATAGACTTGCCCTAGGCAACAACACCCCATGCTCCAGCCCCGCAACAATCGCCCCCATCACAAACACCCGGCTCAACTCCCGCTCCTTCCCGAATTTTCCGCCTGCATTCACAATCTGATCCCATGCTTGGGCAATGCGCAGCGAGGTCTCTTCGAAGTCGGCGTGGGTGCGGGAACCGCCGGTGCGGACGTAGGCGATGATGCGGTTGATGCTTCTCTATTCGAGGTTTCATCGTACTGTCAGGCTGGCCTTGCTTTCACGTAAGGAGAAAGGATAGTGAGGTGCGACTACGAACCTCCCTCCCCGCGACATAGTTGTGCTGGGTTCGGGCGTCCACGAACTTGATGTTCACGAACAGGGTCGGGGTGGTGAACTGGCGGGTGTGGATGTGGGTAATGGCCTGAGCGAGGGCATCGCGCTGGGGCTTGTCGAGGGGAATGCTGTGCTCAATCTCGTACAGGGGCATTGTACATATGTGAGTTCGTTTCGATGTGTAAGGGTGTATGTATGTTGTGGGTGAGGAAGATGGCTACCAGGGCAAAGAGGTTGAAAAGACAAGATACTTATATGAGTATGAGCAGACTAATGGTGCGGGGTATGCGGGCACCATCGCGGAGCTACATCCGCAACCATCGCTTCCGGCTCCCTGTCATAGATAAATGCTTCTCAGTTTGTATTGCTTAACTTGTTATGTGCTGTCTCGAATAAGTCCCCAGCAAATCGTTCAGCTAGGATTCCACCTCCCCCCTGGGGTCTCTAGGTCCAGATATCCGGGCGTACACCGCTCGATGATCCGCACTCACAGTTTCAGATATCCATGGCCCTTGGCAAAGATATCAAGCTACTGGCCTCCAGAGACCATATTCTGCATCATATCTCCCATCCCGCCCGGTAGATCCCACGGAAGGTTCCACCAGTCCAAAGTCGTGTCGGACTGGAGCCCCGCAAAGAACGACAGGAGCTCGGATGTGGCAGCGGGCTGCTGCGTTGGGACATAGTACGGATCAAGTAAGATCTGTTCGGCCTGTCCGATACCAGCGGCATACGCTCCAGTATCCAAGCTATTCAATCCAGCTATCCTTTGATCACCAGGGCTGCGATGGATGTCGCCCCCTGGATGTGATGGCGAGGACTGGCCCGCGCGCGCAAGACTCAGCGCGAACCGCCGTACCGTAGCCCTTGTGATGCCATCCAACACATCGCGGCTTCGTTTGGCTTCGAGCCAGTACTCTCCGGTGGCGCTGAGAATGTCGGACGCGGACTTCAGTGCGTGTAAAACAGTATCAAGGTCGGTTTCGTCACCCACCCCGTCCGGTGCCCAGACGCAATAGAATATCGTCACCACGCATAGAAACAACGACTGTACATTCATCCAGTTATAGTGCAGCATACTATTGACGTAAAGCTTATGGTAGAGCCGAATACATTCCAAGGCGCAATGGAAGCACTGCCGAATCAGGCTTCTGGAGGGATGATTGAAGAGCGGACTCGGGCGTACGACCAGCATCACGAGCTCGTAGTACTTAATTTCTAGCAGGTCATTCAGATAGCATGCGGGGCTATCTGGCGGATGGCACGGGATGGACGACTTCCACTGGCGCAGACGGTTCAGCATATCTTCCTGCCATTCCTTGACGTCCGTTATAGCAGGCTGCGTGTATGGGGGATAATTTCGGTCGACACAATATAGCACACATTTGATCTCAGCGTTGAACCGGGCAAGCTTAAAGAGATGGATTGCGCTAGACATATCGGTTATAGCTCCAGTGGCTGGAGCCGGTATCTCTTGGTTGGGCTTCAGGTCTTCATCGTTGATTTCTCGCGGTAACTGTAACGTTCAGTGCCTTCTTCATCAATAGAGATGTACGGTACGGGAGAGGTACCCTCAAGTCGCATTGCTCGTCTATTAAACCTATCGACCTGCCGAGCAAGGTGCTCAAGTAGCGGTCCATCATATAGACGCACCAGAAAGCCCTGGTGCGCATCTCCTGATCGAACTCGGTGAAGGCAGAGCCCTGAACATTGCGATGCAGTCCAAGCTCCATTACGGCGGCCAGGGAGTTATAATGGAGGGTCCAAAGGCTGATCCCTGAGGTTGGATTGTTGATCGTGTACATTTGTAGAAGCAGCATGCTCTGCACACCGCGCAGGGAAGATTTATGAAAAACGGCATCCAAATGGAGAATTGCAGAGGCGCAGTAGCCTTCAGCTGAAAGTAGCACTTTTGCTTGGCGAGATCGAATGGTGGCACCGATAGCCAAAACCATGAAAATCTGAAAATGATCAATAGGTGTGACATCCACGCCGCTGTAGGCCTTCTGAAGAAGTTCCAGGTGAGTGGATCTGTGAAGAAACGGGAACTGTAAATGGACCGCCTGAAAATATGCCTGCGTCAACCAATGCGCCTGTTTTAAGTCCGATGGCAGATCTTTCGGTTGGATATCGAGAAGCTCCGCAGGGACGAATTGATCGTTCTTCGAAGCAGGGGGTGATTCTCGTGCTATCTCAGCTCGCCGCTCTAGGCCTGTCAGCACAAATCTCGTGAAGAACAGCCCACTAGAGGGCCCTAGATAGCGCAGATCTGCCCAAGCATTGACCGATACCAAACCTAGTTGATCCGTTACGTCACGAGCTGGGTTCCAGCCATCTCTAGTATGCGCAGTCTGCGGAACAGGGGTCTGGAAAGTAGCAGAACTTGTAGACACTCCGTATTCAGAGCTCCGAGGATGATTCAAGTGACCAGAGTCAAACTTGCTGAGGTCAATATGTGGCAAGTGCTCCTGTATGATTGACTCCAGCCATTCAATGCGTATTTCTAGCTCTGCCACATGACTGTATTTAGATGTCAATGAGAACTTCAGCGGAAACTAGGTAGTTACAGTGCAAGACTAGCTTACCTACGGGAGATGTCCCGGACATTCCACCCCTCAATGCAGTCCACACGGGCCCGTTGGCAACCGCCACAGACAGGAACAACCCCATCGCACTGAAATCCATTAATGCCTGAGTCAGGTGAAAAGACCAGCATTCGATGACATCAATCGTGCAGAAGGGACTTACCCGAATCTTTCGTTTTTGGCAGCGAGCGCATGCTGTGGTGGTCCGGCTGCGGGGGGCAGCCCGACGGTCTCGACGTCGGGCCAGAGGTGATGGATCCATTCTAATCAATGACGTGATATTTGAGATCAAATTTCAGCAGTCATCTAGCACCAATAGAGCTTGCATCACCGATCTATCCGTGTGGTTCTCAGATGAGACCTGTTCTTTTATGCATGAACGAAGGATGTAGTTGGGATCGTTAAGGTAGCGATAAATGACCCCGCCGACGGGCGGAGTTCCGTCCGTGCCTTCGCCGCCGAATTAGTCATCACCCCGGGCATCTCCTCGGGGCGAAAAGCATGCCATATAGAGAGATATGTATACAGGACAAATATGGGAACTGTGAGGATGGTAGATAGTCCGAGTAGGGACATGGTGGCTTTTGTGGGCCGTGTGCAGAAGATTCTGTTGGGGATATATATCGGACTTATACGATGAGTTCCCAGAGCTCTCTCTCTCTCGCCAAAACCACAACAACCAGATCAACTCTCTTTTCCTCAAAATGGACCAAATTGGCTCAGGTGGTATCAAGGTCCCATTGGAACTGAATCCAAAAAGAACAAAATCCCCCCACTCAACGCAGGTGCAATGACACTTCCATGATCTTCGTCGACATATGCCCTCTTCTCACACATCACCCGGCCACTACAGGTCAGTCGTTGGTACAGCTCATCGCAGTTGTCTGTCATACGACGCTGGGCAGCACCTTTCTTCCGTCTTTCGTACACATCCTGCGATTCTCCTCGACGACGGGCCGGAAACTGTTCCTGAGATCCATAAGAGAGGCGCACCCTGGGGAGAGATCGAAATGCAGGGCTATCATAGAGTTGGTCCTCTTCCGTCAATATGAACCGGTCATTCCACCAGATTGACGGACTCGCCACTAAGAAAGTGTCAAAACTCTCCGGTCGCGTGAACAGGACATGCAACGCGAACAAGCCCCCGTACGAATGGCCGAACAGGGCAGTCTTGACGGGTGTGACGGAAGGAAAAACCGAAGACAATATGAATGGCTCAACAATCCTCTTGATGAAGGACAGAAATTGGTCCGCCCCGCCATGTGGTTCAGGACGGGGCTCGCCATTGGGCCCTTTTGGGGGAACATAACTCTCGCACGGTGGAGTCAAGTCCACCGTACGGCGAGGATCATAAACCCTGTCGGTCAAGGGATAGCCAATCGCGACGACGATAGTCCCCGGCTCATCGGGTGAAACAGGCCGATGGCGACGAACAGCATCCAATGCAGTTCCGAAGACGGCGTTTCCGTCAACAAGGTAACTAGCTCATGTGAGTCGCCAAACTTTTCAACCTCGGCGCAAGATGTGCTGGCAGACGTACACAAGATTGACCTTGGCCAAGACCTGTAAAGTGTTCCAGCTCAGCGGCCACGCAAGCTGGATCTGATAAGATGATCCCTGTGCGTTGGAAACAGTCCATGCTGCCACATTCGGGACTCCGCCGTTATCGGATCGGGCAAAGGTCCATTGAGTCATGTTGTCGCGGTGTCAACTATGGTCACAGTCACAAGAAAGACACAAGGATACCTTTATGACACACAAATGGGACGGAAAATGTTCGGTGCCGGATCGGAAGCAGATTGATTGTGCACCCCCACGCTGCTTCCGACGGATGCTTCGTTTTGCCTTCAGCGGACGGTCTTGGCTCCGCTTGGCGCCCTTGGCATCCATTATCTGATCCGGAATTGAACTTCCCTCAGGCCAGTCAGAGAAGGTCCAGGCAAGAAAACGGGGTCTGCGGAGTTGGAATGACCAACTCTCACGGGGGTCGTCCGACATCTCGCGTGGCATCGCCAGATTAGATTAGATCTCCGAAGCCGCTGTACACAATCGAACGACCTATACGAATTGCCAGTGGAGGCATCAGGAATTATGGCTGCATGAGTCAGTGCTAGAAGCCGGACCTATGCACGAAAAAAAAGCTCGGCGTCGCCTGATGCTAATAAACGCCACCGCTGGGCATGCGGTCGAAATTCTTATTTCTTGCGCCGACTCCCTTCGGTCGAAGGACTGCTGTCGGGCAAGCAAAAAAGCAGACCTACGATGAGCAGCGCCATGAGTTTGTCCGTAGAGACAAAAGAGTCGTTTGCTCCCGCCTCAACCAACATGGCCGAGATCACAACTCAGCATTCAGTGGAAAGTACCAAGCATGAGCAGAACCCTCAGGCGGACTCGGAGAGCCTTCAGGCTGGTGTCCAGAGAGCAGAGCAGTTGCGGAGGATCTGGTCCAAGACAGGCTTGATCATTGCTTTCGTTGGGTAGGTGTCGGACTTCGCAATGTTCTGATCATGCCTGACTGTAGTAGCCTGTTCCTGGCCACTTTTGCCGTCAACTTTGCCGACTATTCCACCCAGGTTTACACTGCATACACGACGAGCGCCTTCAAGCAGCACTCGGCCATGAGTGCTGCGCGTGTGGTTATGAACATCACCCGCATTGCTTCATATCCGATCATTGCTAAACTGGGCGATGTACGAAAGCTTTGTACCTCTTCAATCTCCATGCTGACAACAATTCCAGGTCTTTGGCCGAGCTGAAATGTTCATCCTCTCAATCATCGCCCAGGTACTCGGCTATGTCATCTATGCATGCTGCAAGAACATCTCGCAGTATATGGTATGCTCTCCTCTATTAGCATTATAAGCATACCTGACCCTTCCTCTGAACGAGCAGGCCGCCGGAATCTTCGAAGCCATCGGTTCAACAGGTTATGCCCTTACCCAGCAAGTATTCGTCGCCGACGTAACGAACTTGGTCAATCGAGGTATCTGGTCGACACTGCCCGACTCCCTGACAACTATCCCGACATTATACCTAGGCACGATCGTTGCGCAAGACATTCTCGACCACTCGACGTGGCGCTGGGGATGGGGTATGTGGGCAATTGTGCTGCCCGTTGCTGCAGCACCCTTGGTCGGAAGCATGGTGCTTTACCAGCACCGTGCCCCTCGACGAGTCCGCATCAGTACGGCTTTGGGGTGGAAAAGTGAGGATCCTTGGTGGCGTCGGGTCTATGATCTTCTGTGGATTCAACTGGATCTACCGGGGGCCGTGCTACTCCTATTGGGGCTGTCGCTGTTCTTGATCCCACTGTCCCTGACTGGTTCGGGCAATAGTGGTGCCTGGCAACACAACGGCTCTTTCATTGCCATGCTTGTCATGGGCGTGGTGTTCGTAATTGCCTTCCTGGCGTGGGATGCCTGGTTCGCGAAGAAGCCATTTGTCCCATACCGGATGATCCGCAACCGCACCGTGGCCGCTGCTTGCCTGCTGGGCGCCCTGGACTTTTTCCACTACTCCGTCTTCACAGTGTTCTTCACAAGCTACCTGCAAGTAGCTGGACACTTTGAGGCTGGAAATGCCACCCGGATTGAGTATGCTATAACACATGACTCTCTCGAATCGAACCAAATGCTAATGTTGATGACTGCAGCAACTCTCTGCGAGTAGCTTTTCAAGTGGCAGGGATATTCGCCTCGCTCTTCATGAAATATACTCGTCGTTCGCAAATTTGGGTTCTTGGGGGCGTCCCCCTCTGTGTGCTCGGCATGGGCATTGTTCTTTACCTCGTAGATATGGGCAATGGCAAAACAGGAAGCGAGGCGGCCTTTGTCACGGCCAAATCGCTGATCGGAATCGGGCGTGGCTTCTACCAGACCGCAGCTCAGGTCTCCGTCCAAGCCGTCGTGTCCAGACAGGAAGTCTCCGTCGTGACGGCAGTATTCTTTGCTTCTATGAGCGTAGGAGGAGCCATTGGAACTAGGTAAGTGTCCCGCCTGTACTTGTGCGATCGGCGTATTCTGACCAGTGTATCAATTAGTGTGGCTGGCGCCATCTGGCGAAGCACCCTCCCCAAGAAGCTGGAGCAATATCTTCCCGATGCGCTCAAACCCCAGGCGCACACCATCTTCAGCTCTATTGTCGTGGCGAAGAAATATCAACCTGGCACGGCTGCTCGTGATGCTATTGACCGCAGCTATCGGGAGTCGCAGCGCCTTTTGGCAATTGCTGCTCTGGCGGCTTTGGCTCCGATGCTGATTGTGATGTTCTTCCTGCGTAACGTACATCTTGATGCGCGAGATGAGGAAGAGGCTACTTCCGAGACACCGGTCGAGAAGGGCCACGAAGACGTCCAGGCGGGGAAAACTGCTACCGCAACTTCGAATCCTGCCGGTGCTGACAATGGCCATCGGATCGAACAGTAGTCGGGGTGCTAAGTAGATGAAATGAGCTGCGGTGAAACAAAATGCTTCTCGGTGTCCTGACTATGCCTCGGATATTTACAAGACCATCCAGCATTCGAACGATCATCCTCTTTGATTGATTTGTAGATTTCGGACGAGAAACATTGAATTATCTCGATTTAGTACTCATTTTTGACTTCAGGTGAAGTATAGAGCGTTTTTTGGAGTTGCAAACGTGATCGCGGCAGCCAGCCAGCTCTCCGAAGGTTGAGGCCTCGAGATACCTATATCATCGTGCTTGCCAGCCATATTTATCCCGGGAAAGGCAATTTTTCGGGCCAGTTCAAAGTAATTCATGGAAGATAAACTGCTTATAGATCGAACGATAGGAGACCTATCGAAAAAGGCAAATCTGGCCCGTAGCTTGAAGGTGCTAAGTTGAAGGGGAGAAAGTAACTACCTAGGTTATGATTGTCCACCACCGATTATGAGTTGACTTAGTCAGCTTGTGCTGTGCGGTGTCAAGGTCACTCACGTGACCACACAGAGAAGTGCACACGTGACCAATCCTCCTTATATTCTTCCAATTGACCGAGTCCAGCTGCAGGAACGAAAGTAAAAGGTTCAAGGCTGAGGTCTGGCCGATTGTCGCATTTGTCTCAGCATGCATGCACTGCTTTTCCTATCGGCCCGGTGTCAGGTCAAGGCTGGGGCGTGGGGTGACGTTGTTTTCGAGTGGCCACATTTGATCGATCGGCCCCATTCGGTAGTAGGATGGAGCGACCTAGGGGGGGGCGCACAATACTACAGTACTCAGTACAATGCCTTGCTCCATCGATTCGACTATTAGATTATTGCTTGTCAATTGCATCATACTCATACATCTGTCTAGCAGTGTTCCTGCCAAGGAGAATCAGCTGCTTGGCTGTGCTGCACAGTTCTCCAGAACGATGAAACACATGAATCTGACTTGCAGTGGTCGTCGTCAGAGGTTCTAAACTTGGCACGCTGCAATCCAATCCTTCACCGAACAGGAATGGTTCGCCCCAGCGGCGCTGAGGGGATGGACAAATAGCAACAAATACAATCGGGTGTGCCTGACCCACCCCTGAAGCCTTGAAGCCTGGAAGCCTGTTTGTTGAGGCTAGAAGTTCTTTCCTCTTTTCTCTCCTGAAACCCAAGACCACCACCGACCGACCGCCCGCTCTGTCTCCTCCCTTCGCCATACTCAAATCCCCATCATTCTCTCACCTCCAACAATCCACCCATTCGATCACTGACCGATTTTCTTCTGCTCATCTTCATCCTCATCATCCAAACATGCAGCTCAAATCTCTCCTTGTCGCCCTGGCCCTCAGCCTTTCCATTCAAGCCTACGAGATCAAGGGATACACCGAGAAGGACTGCAAAGGCGACGCCGATGGCTCCTCCACCGATGGTACTAACCTAGAAGAGTGCGGCACTCTCGCCAGCTCCAAGTGGAAGTCGATCAAGGCCACTCCGGGTGACCTGGTGTTGACTGCCTACAAGTCCGCCAAGTGTGCCGGTGAAGGATACGCCCTGCAGCCCGGCAAGTGCGTCAACGGCGAGTTCACATCCTACGAGGTGAGTTTACTCCTTCCAACTTTCCTCATCAACTCACTTCCGTCAAAGACCATGGACTAACCGAAGGATTTCATCACTTAAAGGCCCAATGGATCTCCACCATGCGCAAGCGTAACACCACCGAGATCATCGGCGATTGGGAAGTCGAGGACGAGGAGGCCGAGCCCAACACCTCCCTATAAACAGGGACAACATATGAATACGCAATTGAAGTCATCAGTCTCGCGCGCGCGTTAGTTTCAGCAAAATTCGACTTTAGGATACCACTTTTATTTGTCTACGCGAGGTCCTCTGCATCACACCCCGGGGGTCAGCCACGGTCGGTGTCCACTTTCCAGGCCGGGCGGCGATACAATCGCGGCCCCTGTTCTGGCCCGGCACTGCTCGGGGATCTCTTTTCTTTTCTTTTCTTTTCTTCATTGTGATGGGTTTCCGGCATTTGTCTGTATAGTTGCATCTTCGGACATGAACAATAGAATCTCGATTTTTTGACATGCACTGGATACTCGTTCACAGAATGGGTCCCGTTGGAATTTTCTGGTCAGGGATAAGCGGCTAGGTCGTCCGTGGTTTCTGATGCGGAGGTGTTGTCTTAATGCCGCAGGAATGCACAGTATATGATCATGCAGCCGTTCCTGCATCGGACAGCCAAAAATTGAATTGATGCATGCGAGGGCTGCTGCGGCCTGCGACTGAATTTGCAGCAGTTACACCAATCACATCCCCATGGAGCTCTATCTCAGAGACAATCAAAATCAATCGCGCAGCTATTCGAGAGCTACAGTATAATGGTTAACAGGCTGAGGCCGACATACGTACGAATTCTCTGCTCAGCATAAAGGCCTGAACCCGACGGCCCTCGTGCACAGAACGTGCCATCGCTAGACTTTCCTCGAACTATTTCACGGTCCCACCTCCCTGACTACGGGTACGATGCATTCCGCTCTAAAGTCTATGATCAAGAGTAGCCAAGGACGACCGGTACACTTCACAACCATGTAATTGCATCCATACAGCAATTCTTACGTCCGATCAATCCAACCTCTGGTGGCCCTTGACCGGCGTTGTTGAGATCCGCTCCCCCCACGTCGAGCCCATCATCTTTCCACCCACCATCCAAAGACAAATGCATGAAACCCCAAAACATCAAAACATAGGTACGTTGAATACCACCTCCAGACTTCCACTTCCGTTTACTCCCTGACAACCCTAGTAAGAGTCGTCGCTGGGCACTTGGACTGAGACGGCCAGAAATCCCCGGACTCGGCGTAGATCGTATTCGGATCCGCGCACTCCGCCGCCCGCACGCGATAGGGACTGATCCACGCTGTTAGAACCCATTATCCCAACAAAGTCTGGATAGTACCAGGGGTGTGGGGTTACGTACCTTGTCGTCCGCAGTCCCGGATAACATTTCCCAGGAATCGTCACGCAGCCCGCGCCCCGCTGCACCGGCTGGTGGTTGAGCAGATCGAGGATCTGCGGAAGGTATTCGACGAAGTTGGTGAGGTAGAGGCAGAATTGCTGGGGGTCAGTGCTGGAGAGTATTTTTTAATCAGGTGACAGTTGCGGGCGGAGTGAAGGGATTGGTGGTGATGCGGGCTACCTACTTGACGGCATTGTAGCAGACTTGCCAGTCCTTGAAGACGTCGACTCGGTCGCCGGCGGCGGGTTTGTAGATGGCGACTGCGCCTGCGGTGGTTAGGAGGGTGGCAATGGTAAGAGGGGTGAGTTGCATATTGATGTCTCGGGGGCTTCAGTTGAGGAGTGAATGAGATGGGCCTGGGTTCAAGTGGGATGGTGATGAGAGAGAGGAGGATATAGGGTGAGTAGAACTGTAGGTATGTAAGCATTGCTTGATGAGTGAGGATTCCAGGGTAAAATGGCACTACTTATACCTTACTCCTTTCCATTGTGCCCCTCTGGTTGTTGTCATCACATTTCGCACATCGACAATAGCCCTGAGAATTGCACTCATTGTTCCACAAGAACGGACATTCGAGACGGAGAATGAGCCTGACAATTCAAAAAGACCGCATTCTCGCATTGCAGAGAATAGAAGGCCCAAAGCCAACCAATGATGAAAAAAAGGCTGACGTTTTACGTATCTGTTGATGCCCATCACGCGGAGACTTGTTGCTATACGAAGCGATAGAGTTAACCACAGGAAGAATGTGTCTGGCTGACTGTGTGGCTGCCAGCTTGAGCCATACCTTTCCGTCTGGCAGGGATGAATTAGGCTTCCTTTGTTGAGTGATCTCCTCACGACGTAGCTAACTTGGCCTCGTCAAGAGCAATGTAGACCCGGGAAGCAAGTCTGAAGGATTTTGGTCTGAGTCACTGGCTTGGTTCTGACTTGATATGGCGCTACTCTGGAGGAGATGAACAGGGATGCACAGCTTCGCGTTCTCGGTTATCATGAAAACGACGATGACCTTCCTCTAGAGCGCAGTAAGTCTCTGCGGGTGTGCAACAGGCGTAATGAGATCATTCAGAAGTTCATCGGTCTCCATCTTCGCATCGTAAGTCTTCTTTGAGCGAGGAGACTGCAGTCGAAGTTTGATAATCGGAATACTCACACCATTACTTAAATGTACAGTGGATCAAAGTACCACCAATCTGCATATTCTACTTCATATCTCACCAGCTTATTCGAATGAACACCAATGAAATAATTCTCCGGTCTAATTGGCATCTCGATCCCCGCGGAGTCGGGCCAGCTGCCGTGTGCGGTGCCACAAACAAGAACCAGCAAGAGTCTCGAAAATAACTTGCACCAATGCCAGATGCAGGCAGTTGTGCTTCACTACTGATCTAAGGATGATCCTGTCTACCCATGATGACCTGAATCCAAAGTCATCAAGTCATTGAGTCAGACGTTACTTGACATGGATAACCCTGAGGGGCTCGAATCCTGACGCCCAGGGAATTAGGGCGATGCTGTGTTGGGCATTGTAGAGTGTCGTGGATGACCGCGGCGACTTCGACTTCAGGTAATGCTTGTAAGCATTCCAACCGCATGTCAAGAAGCTCATAGTGTCATGATGTAGTAGCATCGATGGTTGAGCAGCATGAAGTGCCCATGCGCCGGATCCCTGCCTCGTATTCTCGTGCAACATCACCTTGCACGTGGAGATTTTGAAAACAACCACTCGGCATTGAAGGATTGCGAAAAATGACTCTCCAAGGAGAGTTTTGGCCAATGCATACTCTGTACGACATGCTCCTATATTTTTTTTCTGGATTGCTGCATTGCAGGTGTTTATGCAGGGCTCGGCGATCGTGTCAGCATCAGGCTATAGTTAGAGAACCATTAGACAGCCGCATCAACCTCACGTATGTTGGGAAGATTGATCTCTAGTGACATGGAGCAATAATTAGCCTTGGTAGTATCTGCATAGGCTGATCTTGAGGCCTGGAGATCGGTTTCCGTAACATTGTGCGTAAATGGGACTGTTTCTTGTAATTGTCATGATGGATGGGTATCATTTGTGAATGTAAAATGAAGTCAGACGTTCATGCTCCCCTTGCCCTTCCTTAAGCCTGGTACAACTCTTCCTGAAACAATATTCTCAACAACAAGTCCTGGTTTTCTGGTTTTACTCGTGCTCATTCAGCAGCTCCTTCAAGGACCAATGCCTTCGCAATGCGACCAAAGAATGTATATTAGAAATAGAACCCCCTCAATCTCCAGTCCTAGACAGTACCTCATCCTGAACACGAATGACCAATTTGCCCTTCGCATGCTTACTCAATAAGACCTCATATGCCTAGCAACCACATCAGCCAGCAACCTTGACCACGAATACCTGGGCCACTCACCTCAATCGCATTCTCGAACCCCCAAACACCGCCAATCCACGTCTTCAAGACCCCCTCCTCAGCCAACACCCTCAGCCTCTCCAACCTCTTCGCATCCACCCAAGCCGTAACCTGCCAATATTGTCTGTCTATCCCACCCAGCCACACCGGCAAGAGCCGATTCAACATCTGCTTAACCAACACCCCCACCGCACTGCGGAAGGTATACGCCTCCAACGCCGGCCCAACGGAGACATACACATGCCCGGGGCCAGGCTTCAACCACCGTTCCGCCGCATACCACAGACCCTGCGACCCATACGCATCGACAATGACATCAAACGCCTCGAGCTCCTCC